>NW_018405533.1:85287-86695 GCF_002113885.1 Mizuhopecten yessoensis
GGTCAACAAAAACAGTTTTAAGTCACAGCGTCTGTTAGGTGAGTACCATCCACAAATTGGTGTCAGAAGCAAAGCGGAGCCGCACAGAATCGTTGTTTATACAGAAAAATCAGGGCATTTACTTTTGCCTGGGGGCGCCAATTGCAAATTCAGTGAAATGAGGTAATTAGAATAGGGTTTGTATACCCAGATACTGTGTCGGTATTCCTCCGGAACGGACAATGATGAATATAGCCAACCTCGAAATTACATGAATTACGCCAACTTGCGTTCCCTGCATCCCTGAATTCCATATTAATATGTCATGACGAATTGCATACACATGCTTGCATACACATATATCTTGTTATTAAAAAAATGATTTGATTGTTTCATGAATATATCTATTTGTAAATCAATCATTGATTGATTTTTATTTATTACTTCTTCACTAGAAAATAATTCTAACTGGATTACTGAATTTACATATCTGCCTTGCATATACTTCTTATAAAAATGGTGATTCTAAATTGATCAATTTCATGGGGAAAATGACATAAAAATTAAGTAGCGTTCCTGTAACTGATATATTGATATTGTATTTAAGTCCCTGGAATATGCAAATTTTTAAATTCCACATATCTTTTATTTCAACCAATCAGTGGTCTCGAAGGACTTAAACACGGACACGTGTCCACTCAAGTGTTCCCGCCAAACATATCCTGGTACGTATTTCCTCGAATGTACAATGTAGATATCGATTACATATATTTATAAAACGAAGCTATTTTCTTTGTTTTTGCAACACGGGTCGTCATTTTATCTGCAATGCACTCGCTAGGAATCAAACCAACGCTATCTGGTTCACTAGTCTGCCATTCTACCAAATGTCACAGCTTATTCGGTAGGAAGAAGCAATGACGTCACAAATGACTCCTCATTTTGACCCTGATAAAGGAAATTGCATAAGGTCTTTGTAACACTGATGCAAGAAATGACATTACGACTTTCCCTCTTTGTAATACAAATACAGAAAATGACATTACGACTTTCCCTCTGTGTAATACTGATACAGAAAATGACATTACGACTTTCCCCTCTTTGTAATTCAGATACAGGAAATGACATTACGACTTTTCCTCTGTGTAATACTGATACAGGAAATGACATTACGACTTTCCCTCTTTGTAATACAAATACAGAAAATGTCATTACGACTTTCCCTCTTTGTAATACTGATACCGGAAATGACATTACGACTTTCCCTCTGTGTAATACTGATACCGGAAATGACATTACGACTTTCCCTCTGTGTAATACTGATACCGGAAATGACATTACGACTTTCCCCTCTTTGTAATTCAGATACAGGAAATGACATTACGACTTTCCCTCTGTGTAATACTGATACCGGAAATGACATTACGAC
>NW_018405533.1:90333-92341 GCF_002113885.1 Mizuhopecten yessoensis
AGGAAATGACATTACGACTTTCCCTCTTTGTAATTCAGATACAAGAAATGACATTACGACTTTCCCTCTGTGTAATACTGATACAGGAAATGACATTACGACTTTCCCTCTTTGTAATTCAGATACAGGAAATGGCATTACGTCTTTCCCTCTGTGTAATGCTGAAACAGGAAATGACATTACGACTTTCCCTCTTTGTAATACTGATACAGGAAATGACATTACGACTTTCCCTCTGTGTTACTGATACAGGAAATAACATTACGACTTTCCCTCTTTGTAATTCAGATACAGGAAATTACATAACGACTTTCCTTCTTTTTAATACTGATACATGAAATGACATTACGACTTTCCCTCTTTGTAATACAAATACAGAAAATGACATGACATAACAACTTTCTCTCTATGTAATACTGATACAGGAAATGACATTACGACTTTCCTTCTTTGTAATACTGATACAGGAAATGACATTACGACATTCCCTCTTTGTAATTCAGATACAGGAAATGACATTACGACTTTCCCTCTTTGTAATACTGATACAGGAAATGACATTACGACATTCCCTCTTTGTAATTCAGATACAGGATATGACAATACGACTTTCCAGCTTTTTAATACTGATACATGAAATGACATTACGACTTTCCCTCTTTGTAATTTAGATACAGGAAATGACATTACGACTTTCCTTCTTTTTAATACTGTTACATGAAATGACATTACGACTTTCCCTCTTTGTAATACAAATACAGAAAATGACATTACATAACGTCTTTCCCTCTGTGTAATGCTGATACAGGAAATGACATTACGACTTTCCCCCTTTTATAATACTGATACAGGAAATGACATTACGACTGTCCCTCTGTGTTACTGATACAGGAAATGACATTATGACTTTCCCCTCTTTGTAATATTGATACAGGAAATGACATTACGACTTTCCCTCTTTGTAATACTGATACAGAAAATGACATTACGACTTTCCCTCTTTGTAATTCAGATACAGGAAATTACATAACGACTTTCCTTCTTTTTAATACTGATACATGACATTACATTGTAATTCAGATACAGGAAATGACATTACGACTTTCCGACATTACGACTGTCCTTCTTTGTAATACTGATACAGGAAATGACATTACGACTTTCTGTCTTTGTAATATTGATACAGGAAATGACATTACGACTTTCCCTCTTTGTAATTCAGATACAGGAAATGACATTACGACTTTCCTTCTTTTTAATACTGATACATGAAATGACATTACGACGTTCCCTCTTTCTAATACAAATACAGAAAATGACATTGCATAGCGACTTTTCCTCTGTGTAATACTGATACATGAAATGACATNCTCTTTGTAATTCAGATACAGGAAATGACATTAAGACTTTCCCCTCTTTGTAATTCAGATACAGGAAATGACATTACGACTTTCCCCTCTATGTAATTCAGATACAGGAAATGACATAACGTCTTTTCCTCTGTGTAATACTGATACAGGAAATGACATTACGACTTTTCCGTCTTTGTAATTCAGATACAGGAAATGACATTACGACTTTTCCCTCTTTGTAATTCAGATACAGGAAATGACATTACGACTTTTCCCTCTTTGTAATTCAGATACAGGAAATGACATTACGATTTTCCCTCTGTGTAATACTGATACAGGAAATGACATTACGACTTTCTCTCTGTGTAATACTGATACAGTAAATGACATTACGGCTTTCCCCTCTTTGTAATTCAGATACAGGAAATGACATTACGACTTTCCCTCTGTGTAATATTTATACAGGAAATGACATTACGTCTTTCCCTCTGTGTAATACTGATACAGTAAATGACATTACGACTTTCGCTCTGTGTAATGCTGATACAGGAAATGACATAACGACTTTCCCTCTGTGTAATATTGATACAGGAAATGACATTACGACTTTTCCTCTTTGTAATTCAGATACAGGAAATTACATAACGACTTTCCTT
>NW_018405533.1:93749-94066 GCF_002113885.1 Mizuhopecten yessoensis
TCCTCTGTGTAATGCTGATACAGGAAATGACATTACGACTTTCCCTCTTTGTAATACTGATACAGGAAATGACATTACGACTTTTCCTCTGTGTTACTGATACAGGAAATAACATTACGACTTTCCCTCTTTGTAATTCAGATACAGGAAATAACATAACGACTTTCCTTCTTTTTAATACTGATACATGAAATGACATTACGACTTTCCCTCTTTGTAATACAAATACAGAAAATGACATGACATAACAACTTTCTCTCTATGTAATACTGATACAGGAAATGACATTACGACTTTCCTTCTTTTTAATACTGATA
>NW_018405533.1:94164-94401 GCF_002113885.1 Mizuhopecten yessoensis
ACGACTTTCCCTCTGTGTAATACTGATACAGGAAATGACATTACGACTTTCCTTCTTTGTAATACTGATACAGGAAATTACATTACATAGCGACTTTCCCTCTGTGTAATACTGATACAGGAAATGACATTACATAACGTCTTTCCTTCTGTGTAATACTGATACCTGAAATGATATTACATAACGTCTTTTCCTCTGTGTAATACTGATACATGAAATGACATTACGACTTTCCTT
>NW_018405533.1:94960-95047 GCF_002113885.1 Mizuhopecten yessoensis
AGACACTTACCTACTCCCGTGTGATTTTATCTGGCGTGACACTTACCTACTCCCGTGTGATTTTATCTGGGGTGACACTTACCTACT
>NW_018405533.1:101041-101192 GCF_002113885.1 Mizuhopecten yessoensis
CTAATACAAATACAGAAAATGACATTACATAACGTCTTTCCCTCTGTGTAATACTGATACAGGAAATGACTCCTTCTTTTTAATACTGATACAGGAAATGACATTACATAGCGACTTTTCCTCTGTGTAATACTGATACATGAAATGACAT
>NW_018405533.1:110679-111220 GCF_002113885.1 Mizuhopecten yessoensis
ATAGCGTTACCTACTCCCGTGTGATTTTATCTGGAGTTACCTACTCCCGTGTGATTTTATCTGGCGTTACCTGCTCCCGTGTGGTTTTATCTGGAGTTACCTAATCCCGTGGGATTTTATCTGGCGTTACCTACTTCCGTGTGATTTTATCTGGCGTTACCTGCTCCCATGAGATTTTATCTGGCGTTACCTGCTCCCGCGAGATTTTATCTGGCGTTACCTACGCCCGTGTGGTTTTATCTGGAGTTACCTACTCCCTTGTGATTTTATCTGGGGTGACACTTACCTACTCACGTGTGATTTTATCTGGCGTTACCTGCTCCCGTGCGCTTTTATCTGGCGTTACCTACTCCCGTGTGATTTTATCTGGCGTTACCTGCTCCCGTGAGATTTTATCTGGCGTTACCTACTCCCGTGTGGTTTTATCTGGAGTTACCTAATCCCGCGTGATTTTATCTGGCGTTACCTACTTCCGTGTGATTTTATCTGGAGTAAGCTACTCCCGTGTGATTTTATCTGGCGTTACCTACTTCCGTGTGAT
>NW_018405533.1:111662-116429 GCF_002113885.1 Mizuhopecten yessoensis
AAAATGACATTACATAACGTCTTTTCCTCTGTGTAATACTCATACAGGAAATGACATTACGACTTTCCTTCTTTTTAATACTGATACAGGAAATGACATTACGACTTTCTCTCTTTGTAATACTGATACAGGAAATGACATTACGACTTTTCCTCTGTGTAATACTGATACAGGAAATGACATTACGACTTTCCTTATTTTTAATACTGATACAGGAAATGTTCTTACGTCTTGCCTTCTTTGTAATACTGCAACAGGAATTGACATTACAACCTTTTGTCTTTGTAATACTGATCCAGGAAATGACATTACGCCTTTCCTTCTTTTTAATACTGATACAGTAAATGACATTACGACTTTCCTTATTTTTAATACTGATACATGAAATGACATTACATAACGTCTTTCCCTCTGTGTAATACTCATACAGGAAACGACATTACGACTTTCCTTATTTTTAATACTGATACATGAAATGACATTACGACTTTCCTTCTTTGTAATACTGATACAGGAATTGACATTACATAGCGACTTTCCCTCTGTGTAATACTGATACAGGAAATGACATTACATAACGTCTTTCCCTCTGTGTAATACTGATACATGAAATGACATTACGACTTTCCCTCTGTGTAATACTGATACAGGAAATGACATTACGACTTTCCCTCTTTGTAATACTGATACAGGAAATGACATTACGACTTTCCCTATTTGTAATACTGATACAGGAAATGACGTTACGACTTTCCCTATTTGTAATACTGATACAGGAAATGACGTTACGACTTTCCCTATTTGTAATACTGATACAGGAAATGACATTACGACTTTCCCTCTTTGTAATTCAGATACAGGAAATGACATTACGACTTTCCCTCTGTGTAATGCTGATACAGGAAATGACATAACGACTTTCCCTCTGTGTAATACTGATACAGAAAATGACATTACATAACGACTTTCCCTCTGTGTAATACTGATACAGGAATTGACATTACGACTATCTGTCTTTGTACTTTCATATACAGGAAATGTATTTGTATACCCTATTGGTGTTGATCATAAAGGAAAATGACATCAAAACTGCTTCATCAATCTAGTTAACAGACACGAGGACAGAATATGATGGCGACCAAAAAGCTTGTCCAAGATCTTCATCGAGATTAGCGGCTGAAGTAAAAGAGTCTTTAGTGTCCAAGGTTCCAAGGTCAGGAGGAAATTACGATCGACGCGGTCAATAAAGTCCCTGTTATGTTATAGACAACACATCGTCGATATATCCGAAAATTATATTGAAGGACTTGGCCAGGTTATTTTACCAGTTCTGGAAAGCTTTTCAATAAATTAAACCACATATACAAAAGTAAACGGGAGAAGGACACGGGTTTTTCCGAAGGGAACGCCTACAGTCTATTGGAAAATCTTGAATGCGAACTCAACAAAGATTTTGTACTTTGAGCTATCGGAGAGTGTAACAAACTGAGTATCTGGAGTCTTATTGCGCTATTTATCTGATAATTAGGGTTGTTTGTGTTTTACGACCTATTAACAGCTATGGTCATTTAAGGACGTGCCAGGTTTTGGTGGTTGAGGAAAGCCGGAGTTCCCGGAGAAAACCCACCGACCGGCGGCCACTACCTGACGACTGCCCCAGTCTCGAACGCGGGACCCAGTGGCGGAGGGCGAGTGGTAGCAGAATGTCAAACGCCTTAACCACTTGGCCACCGCGGCCCCTATTCGACAATCTTTTGTCTCGTGTATGTTCTTTGTAACTGACCCTATAGGAAACATTTAGTTTTAGCTGCTTCAAATGATCTTACTTTGGTCTGACGTTTTTTTGTTTACACTTTGCAGATTTTTTTTTTTTTTTACAATTTTGTTAATAAAGAAAAAAGATGTTGTAAATACATAAACATTTCTCTTCAAACAGAAAACGCTATATAAATCATTAGGGGAAATATCGTCAATTTTTGTACTTTACTTACCTCGAGCAAAAGTTTTATTTTGGAAAAAATAAATCAGAAGGCAGAAGTCGATGATGTAGAATGTTATCAAAAAGCATGGATGCTAAACTAAATGTATCTTTTGTGTTGTTCCCAAATGTATTGAATAATTTAACCCTGAGACGGAGGGCTATATGTAATCGAAACTTACAACGCTGAATTCAAAAGTAAAATTCTAAACTGTTACATGATAAGGTGTTTATACACTTGAAGCTACGGAATATCTGTAGGTGTATAAATCGCTCACGCAACAATAAAAATCGCTACATAAATTCGTTCGAATCAATATTTATTCCATGCATTATTTAAACGAATCGTTGCAATGAAATTGAATATACGGCTGACAAAATACAGTTATGTATTGGTTTTAGCGCAATGACATCTGATCCCGGAATACACAATGCTTTCGTTGCGTATCAGCTCACATGTAATAAACATTTAATTGCCTAATTGCCATCGTTTCCGTGTTTATAGATGATAGGATATGTAAAATGTATTCTCACAGAGGTGGATACACTTACTAGATACAATTCACAGATATATCGTCTGACTCCAGTGTTACAGACCACTTAATATTACATTATCTTGGATTCACGTCGTGTAGGTGATGTTCCGCCCGGAACGACACCAATTAGGGTTTGGCACTCTAGCTTATGTGTGTTGCATTGAATAATATCGATGAATCATCGCACTCCCTCCAAGAAAACAAAAGAAAAATAAATCTACATGTATAGCAATAAATGCTGTCGCAAACAGAATCACATCGAGCAATGATCAACAATTTCCAACGGACAGTGAATTCAGTTTGATAATGCTTTGTAACAAATATGTAAAACATTCAATTAAACTGCGCCAGTGCCAACTCAGCATACTTTAATGTGCTGAATCTCTAAACATTCCGCTATCGTGACATAACTGATAACGCAAATTGAATTTGAGCATGCTCTCTGCTGCCTCGGATTCTTAGAAATCCGAAAAAACAGTTTGTAGATAGGAAAACGTTCAAAATATCTCTCAGTTTGAATAAGATTGTTGACTCTGATAATAATCCTTATGTACATATTGGGGTTTTATTTTTTTAAAAAAGAAAAAGGAAAACAAACAATCTTAGCAAGGAACGTAATTTCATCTTACATGCACTTGTACTAGTTTTCAATAAAGATAGATTTTTCATCCTGACGTTGTCAGCTGTTTGACATTATCTGCGCAGTCTGCACGCTTAGTGTTTGAAATCGTTCTTTCACGCAAGACTGCGTTTATGTAAACACATACGTGAAATGGAAACATCTTTACTACCATTTACCCGACGTCTATCTTCACCACAACATTATATCAATAATGCTTGCTCTGTTAGAATTGGTGAACGATCCAGCTAAACAATAAGGATTTGACAAAGAATGGGCTCAATGTTTTCATTGTGGTATTAAAATCAACATATTCGGCGAATGCAATTGATGTATCATTCAATACCAACATCTATTGCACTTTCATAACAAGAAACATATGTTGACCCTTGAAGTTATTTAAAAAATGAAATAAATAAATAATGACGTTGAATCAACAAAACCATAACTTGAACTTATTATCGATACAACTAGGACAAAACAAGAACAAAGGAACAATTTTCACGGAAACCCCTGAAAAACTACAAGGAGAATAAGACCAGGTATTTCAGAAGGTTAAGCGTATTCTGCTTTACCGATGACACGTACCATACAAATCTAGTTAAGATCCAAGTAATGTCACGTCATGAAACTGGGAACCAGAGAAGTGACAACAAAATAACGAATCGCACTAATGAACGTAAAAAACCATGGAGATTCCTATCACACAAACAAATAGCCTATTTCCCGATCAGATCATGATGGCGGCAATAAAATGTGTCCGATGTCTTCACCAACGTGTATCTTGTGCCTTGTGCTGAATTGTTCAGACTTGTTGCATAGTGTAGTTATTGTTAATACAAAGGGCAATATAATACATGTTTTTTCTGATAATATCGTTTATAATCTCATATCAGAAATACATGAATACCAAACTGTGCCTTTCACTACAAACAGTATATAATAAAAATGACATATGTCCTCTCAGCAAACAACAAGGGTTGATATAGATTTAAAGTACATTAAAAGAACGCTGAGGTTAATATACATACATATGAGCATCTTGTTGGATGATATCAAGGAAAACATTGCATTATTATTTCCAGATTTAAATCAAGGGTGAAAGTTTAAAACAATAAGAATGACTGATAAAATACAAGGTTTAGTGGTTAATTCCCTTACTTTATTCAATTTTTTTTTTTTGATAACATAAACTTGTTCACATGTGTGTGTGTGTATTTTACTATCTTTTGTCTATGCTTGTACCACTGTTTGTTATTGTGTTTCAGAGGGTTTAAACAGACTCTGCCTGTTGCCTAATCCATTTGTCTTTTGACAATGTAACTGTTTGAAATTGAAATTGCGTCAAAACAACATCAGTACAAGAAAGAAATCACATACACAAGAAAATGATGTACATATGTTATGTTGTTTCAGGTATACGGCTGTCCTCATTAGCACGACCAATAATGAATACAATCTATCACTGTGTTCGGCAGTATGTCCGAGTGAACTGAAGGTAAACCCAGGACCGTTCTTACCTACTCCCGTGTGGTTTTATCTGGCGTTACCTACTCCCGTGTGATTTTATCTGGCGTTACCTACTCCCGTGTGATTTTATCTGGCGTTACCTACTCCCGTGTGATTTTATCTGG
>NW_018405533.1:121796-134126 GCF_002113885.1 Mizuhopecten yessoensis
GTGATTGTATTTGGCGTTACCTACTCCCGTGTGGTTGTATTTGGCGTTACCTACTCCCGTGTGATTGTATTTGGCGTTACCTACTCCTGGGTGATTGTATTTGGCGTTACCTACTCCCGTGTGATTTTATCTGGCGTTACCTACTCCCGTGTGGTTGTATTTGGCGATACCTACTCCCGTGTGATTGTATTTGGCGATACCTACTCCCGTGTGATTGTATTTAGCGTTACCTACTCCCATGTGATTGTATTTGGCGTTACCTACCCCCGTGTGATTGTATTTGGCGTTACCTTCTCCCGTGTGATTGTATTTGGCGTTACCTTCTCCCGTGTGATTGTATTTGGCGTTACCTACTGCCGTGTGATTTTATCTGGCGTTACCTGCTCCCGTGTGGTTGTATTTGGCGATACCTACTCCCGTGTGGGTGTATTTGGCGTTACCTACTCCCGTGTGAGTGTATTTGGCGATACCTACTCCCGTGTGATTGTATTTGGCGTTACCTACCCCCGTGTGATTGTATTTGGCGTTACCTTCTCCCGTGTGATTGTATTTGGCGTTGCCTACTCCCGTGTGATTGTATTTGGAGATACCTACTCCCGTGTGATTTTATTTGGCGTTACCTACTCCCGTGTGAGTGTATTTGGCGATACCTACTCCCGTGTGGGTGTATTTGGCGTTACCTACTCCCGTATGATTGTATTTGGCGTTACCTACTCCTGCGTGATTGTATTTGGCGTTACCTACTGCCGTGTGATTTTATCTGGCGTTACCTGCTCCCGTGTGGTTGTATTTGGCGAAACCTACTCCCGTGTGATTGTATTTAGCGTTACCTACTCCCATGTGATTGTATTTGGCGTTACCTACCCCCGTGTGATTGTATTTGGCGTTACCTACTCTCGTGTGATTGTATTTGGCGATACCTACTCCCGCGTGATTGTATTTGGCGATACCTACTCCCGTGTGATTGTATTTAGCGTTACCTACTCCCATGTGATTGTATTTGGCGTTACCTACTCCTGGGTGATTGTATTTAGCGTTACCTACTCCCATGTGATTGTATTTGGCGTTACCTACCCCCGTGTGATTGTATTTGGCGTTACCTTCTCCCGTGTGATTGTATTTGGCGTTACCTTCTCCCGTGTGATTGTATTTGGCGTTACCTTCTCCCGTGTGATTGTATTTGGCGTTGCCTACTCCCGTGTGATTGTATTTGGCGATACCTACTCCCGTGTGATTTTATCTGGCGAGACACTTGTCAATAATAGTTAACAACATTGATAAGCTAAGTTGTGGTCGTAAACAGGGAGAGTTTTCTTTGCCATATGAATAATGATGGTGGCCTAATGTACACAAGTTTGTCTCTTCCGTCATTCCTAAGCACGATACAAAGAAACCAACCATACGAAGGAAAGGGAATGTAACGGTCAGCAGTCTTTTAGTGATGGATCTTTTCATTCTTTCGACCTCCAGTACCATTAATGAGTTGTTCCAATTAAACAAACCGGTCATATGGTGCAGTAACATGTTTACTGTAAAGTTTTCTGTACCGACAGTTCTCAAGTACAAAATAATATGTAGGTGCTTCATTCCTTCTAATTACTAAACATTTGTTGTTTGTTGTGTGGCATATTCGTAAATTCAAGTATGAACAAAAACACAACGGCAGACCAAACAAAAATTTGAATAAAAAGGTTAATTAATTGATTTGTTTTGAAGATTTTGAAATATATTACCTAAGCAGTACACTATACCAATATGCATTACAAAACATTTCTGAATATCACAAAAAGCACACAAAGATATGTTTGATTTACTAGATACCGAACTATGGATAAAGCAGTAGTATAGACGCTGATTTTGGTTGAAGTGCCTCTATTAGCAGATGTCATAGGAGTGGTTGACGAGTTTCCTTATCTTGACAATAATATTGAGAACGCTTCAATTGTCCCACACAGATTATTTATAGGGTTCTAATCTTGCCACAGCTCTCCTCTCCATACGACCATTACAATACCGGATCGCTCCATTAGTTCCGTGTACTACCACGCATCTCCTTCAGCGGTTCTAATATAGTCACTCCGTCTCCCACAGGACACCAAAATCCTGTTAGGTATTTTCTGATAAAAAGAAAAAGATTTCCTTTGGAATTTTAACTCCATTTATGACAACAAAATTTACATCAGCTATGTTGTGATAGCTCATTTATCTCCTATAGTAAAACCAAAGGTCTTTTAATATTTAACCAGAAAAGATATGTTGTACCATTACGACCAAGTTAAACATTGTGAATCTAAAGTATGATGTATGATATGACAGAGTAAGGGGGCGGATACGGTAATGATTCTATATATATAGACATCGTCCACTCTCATATCGTGCTGTTAGGCCTAACAACAGACAAACCCAAACACTAATGCATTGATAAAAAATAAAGAATTATGCTTGATCTTGCCATGTACAATGAACAATAAATATCAAAACTCAAACAAATGTCTACTAAACCAGAGGGAATCACAACAGACGATACGCTGCAAAATAAGAAAAAAAACACTACAAGACCTGAGGTGACACCAAACTAAAGACACTTCAACAAAAAAGGACGACAACAGGAATTGTGGACACATTTTAAGAAAAAGGAAATACAGCAACAGAAGTTGCGGAGACACCAAAAAAATAAATAAACGTGGAGACACTTGAACAAAGGAAATGGCAACGACAGGAAGTGTGGAGACACTTGCAGAAAAAGGAAAGACAACAGCAGGAACTGTGGAGACACTTTTACAAAAAGAAATGACAACAACAGGAATTTTCGAGACACTTATACAAAAAGAAAAAACAGCAACCACTGGAACTGTAGACACGTTTGAACAAAAAGGAAAGCCAGCAACAGAATTTGCGGAGACACTTAAACAAAAAGGAAAAGTCAACGACAGTAGTAGCAGAGACTCTTAAACAAAGAGGATATACAACAACAATGAATGAAGGAGACACTGAAATACAAGGAATGGCAACACTTAATATTGTGGAGACGCTAAAACAGAAGGAGAGAGAAGGTTAGGAACTGTAGAGACACCAAAACAAAGGGAAATCACATGTACATATAAATCGACAGTTACAACAGATTCTCCAGAGAGGTGCTGGCTAATTGTAAGAGGACGCATTAATTGCCTCGGCGGTAATGAAATAATAATGATAATGGTAGTCATACTCAAAATGAACTTGTCGCTCCCCGACGAATTTCCATTATAAAGACACCATGGAACACATGATTACTGACAGATGATGCGATACCAGTGTTGCGATATTGTAATGAAGTTTAGGGTGTATGTTATATTTCCTGTCGATGACGTAGCTTATCTGTGAATTTTAACCTTGATTTATGATGGGGCGTGTACAGAACCTTCGATTCCGTTATGACTTACAACATGTATACCAGGATATCCTGTGCTTTCCAGTTACATCCCCGTCCGGTCGTTTCACCCCTATCATATGCCATGACAAAAGGCTTTGTGCGCCTTGTGAATGATAGCAGTAAACTAGTTTGATCCTTTCATGAACATGAACAGAATCGTGCAGAAGATTAACGGTAAAAATTGACCATCTTTGAAGTTGAGTATCGCTCCTCTGTAATCTTTAAAGGTTAAGTTTTAGTCTAGCGATTGGTGAGTCTTCTTACCTGAAACAAATCAAAAAGGTTCCTTCGATTTTGTCCTGACATGTTCCCACGAAAAATAAGTAAAGCTTTATATCCCTTCCAAACTGAGCCAATGATGACGAAATTCATGAAAATGGCAAGACAGAAAAGTGAGTGATCCAGCAAATCCCGTTGATGGTTCAACCCGAAAATGAGAAGCGCTTCGGATCATAGTCACCCTACACTCGTTCGGAACGCCTTCATGATTAACGTTTGAAATTACACAAAATCCGAATACACAATGATTTGTTTGATGTATATATGTAATTGATACTATTTTATCTTAATTCAAATAGACTCAAAAAGTGGTAAATCCAAACTTTCAGAGCTATCCCTCAGTCATATAAATAAAGCCTTAAAAACGGCGACTACGAGATGTACGGTTGTGGAATGAACTAAAGATTGCAGTATTAAGTTTTAGCAGAAAATGAAATAATGATTTATGACGTCATGTCTTGAGTTTCAACCCCTTGTTCTGGGTAAATGCTTCCATATAAATAATAATACAATATGAAAATAGTAGTGAAAAGCTTACATTTGTGACAGCGTTATAAGTCCATTGCGGGGAAACGAAGGAGATGTTAGATAGGGAGATGCATAAACGGTTTTGTGGGAAATACATCTTCAGAACATTTGGTTGTCTATTATTGGCATCGGTCAATGTTTCTTCAAACCGAACTATTCTCGGTTGCTGACAATGTTTACGAGTTATTAATGAAGAGAACACAGGAACAACCATTGCAACGTACTTAGGGAACGGAATGGTTTTCAGTAGGAAGTGGTACGTTGGATATCGCCGTGTCTGGCTAACCAGTTTGGTGAAATGACCGTGAATAAACACAATTTTTTATACCACAGCGTCAACACAAAAATATATACCACAGCATCAACACAAAAATACCTAATTGTCAATACAAAAATATATACCACAGTGTCAAACAAAAAAAAAATATACCAAAGGGTCAACGCAAAAATATACCACAGCATCAACATAAACATATATACCAAAGCTGCAACACAAAAATAGATAACACAGCATCAACACGAAAATATATACCAAAGCGGCAACACAAAAATATATCCCACAGCGTCACCACAAAAATATATCCCACAGCGTCAACACAAAAATATATACCCAAGCGTCAGCACAAACATATATACCAAAGCGGCAACACAAAAATATATCCCACAGCATCAGCACAAACATATATACCACAGCGTCAACACAAACATATATACCACAGCGTCAACACAAAAATATATCCCACAGCGTCAGCACAAACATATACCACAGCGTAGACACAAAAATATATACCCCAGCGTCAACACAAAAATATATACCCCAGCGTCAGCACAAACATATATACCCCAGCGTCAGCACAAACATATATACCACAGCGTCAACACAAAAATAAATACCACAGCGTCACCGTTGTGGTTTATCACTTGTATATTGCCCTCGTTGTGACACTGCGCTGTAGATATAAGTTGTAAATATATTATGACGCTGTGATATACCTTGCCTTGACCGCTGGGGTTTATCACTTGTATATTGTCCTCGTTGTGACACTGCGCTGTAGATATAAGTTGTATATATATTATGACGCTGTGATATACCTTGCCCTTGACCGTTGGGGTTTATCACTTCTATATTGTCCTCGTTGTGACACTGCGCTGTAGATATAAGTTGCATTTATATTATGACGCTGTGATATACCTTGCCTTGACCGTTGGGGTTTATCACTTCTATATTGTCCTCGTTGTGACACTGCGCTGTAGATAAAGTTGTATATATATTATGACGCTGTGGTATACCTTGCCCTTGACCGTTGGGGTTTATCACGTCTATATTGTCCTCGTTGTGACACTGCGCTGTAGCTATAAGTTGTATATATATTATGACGCTGTGATATTCCTTGCCCTTGACCGTTGGGGTTTATCACTTGTCTATTGTCCTCGTTGTGACACTGCGCTGTAGATAAAGTTGTATATATATTATGACGCTGTGGTATACCTTGCCCTTGACCGTTGGGGTTTATCACTTCTATATTGTCCTCGTTGTGACACTGCGCTGTAGAGATAAGCTGTATATATATTATGACGCTGTGATATACCTTGGCCTTGACCGTTGGGGTTTATCACTTGTATATTGTCCTCCTTGTGACACTGCGCTGTAGATATAAGCTGTATATATATTATGACGCTGTGATATACCTTGGCCTTGACCGTTGGGGTTTATCACTTCTATATTGTCCTCGTTGTGACACTGCGCTGTAGATATAAGTTGTATATACATTATGACGCTGTGATATACCTTTCCCTTGACCGTTGGGGTTTATCACTCGTATATTGTCCTCGTTGTGACGCTGCGCTGTAGATATAAGCTGTCTTTATATTATGGCGCTGTGATATACCTTGCCCTTGCCCGTTGGGGTTTATCCCTTGTATATTGTCCTCGTTGTGACACTGCGCTGTAAATATAAGCTGTCTTTATATTATGACGCTGTGATATACCTTGCCCTTGACCGTTGAAGTATGCTAGATGTGTGTTAGATGTATAGTGTGTAATTGAGTTATGGCGCTGTGGTATAATTTGCTCTGTTGGGATGGCAATAAGATATGTTTGACAATTTTATATTAAAGCTAGGGACAAATGTTGTCCTCGTCTGTGCTATAAATATATTTTGTCGCTCTGTTTTGTATATTTTACCTTAGTTTTCAAGGTTATAAGATCTCAGCAACTGCAACATTAAAAACACTGTCCACCAACTTGAGGTAATCTATATGCTACTAAACCTCCAACAGGAAAATAAAACAACAGCAAATATGTCGTGTGACTTAGGGTAAATACCACACGGTATTTAAATGGTAATATAGATAGCATGAATATTTTTTTTTATAAAGCAACAATTATAAAAGTATTGCCTTAATACTTATCGTCATAGTATCCCTTGATACTGGGAAGGGCGGGAAAAGACTGTGTCCTTGTATGGAAATAAATAATAATATGAATAATATAAATAAAATTATGTTCATGTCAGAAATGTAGCAAAAGGCAGACGTTGTTACAACATTGTTTACGCCCACTAAATCGTGGGGTAGACAAACACACGATGATCTAATATGTACGTATTATAGTTACGACATAAACAGTTCAACAGAATTTCTATACTAATTGAATGATATATTCATGTTTTGAATGTTATACAATCGAAACATAACATCATGTACATGTGTTAGAACACAGTAAACAGTCAGTGAACTATCTTATCTCAACAGATCATTTAGTCCATGGATTTCTCTGAAACAATATGCAAATAACTCAATAATGCAGAACGTTTGCATGTTACTGAAATACTTACACGCAATATATCCATAAAGTAAGGAGCAAATTGATGAAAACATAGACTTCAAATTGATAAATATCACGTTTACCAGGAAATTGAAAATTATAGAAATAGATAGAATGTCAACATATGACAGAAGTTAACGACGCACATTCCTCGCGATGTGAATTATTTCCGAATTATTTCCTGTTATCACAGTGCAGCTATTCCGTCTTTGCGTATCGAGAGTTATCCTCTCTTGAGAGCAGGTATTGATTGTTACGTCATAGGTTTGTGTGAGAAAATTACGTCGTTTTCTCAAAAATTGATGACGTTACTCTCACAAACAAGTGACGAAACAATCAAAACCTGCTCCCAAGAGAAGATAACTCTGCAATACACAAAGACGGAATATAATAAACAGTTGGCAAATGAGGCAAATGCTGGACGACATTCGGGATGGGTGCAGTATGTGATATTCAAATCAGAACCAGGGCTTGGTTAAGCTGTATCCTTTTGCAAACAGGATCTCACGTTGAGATATTCTATACTAAATCGGATACTATATTATTACACATTATGTCTCTCCGGTTTTGCGTTAATTAAAACAATCAACTTGAAACTACCGACATAGTATCATACATATGGACACACAATTGAAGCTCAAAGAGGAGAAAAGAAAGCAGCTTCAGAAACCAAAACAAAAGAAAGACACTGTGACACAAAGAGAAGAAGAAGACTTTGACGACAGCAATGACAAAAATGAGGAGAAGGAGGAGGAGGCATTGTCTGGTCTATAGAACAAATATATCTTATCGTGGATAATGTGTTGAGTCCGTTTTGAAACGAAGACATTGTAACACAATTTAATTTTATTAATTCGGACTTAGTAATGAATTAAATTACCGCGTTTCAACTTGAAATTACAGTGTACAAAAAACTTTGCAAATACAGACATTGATGTAAAAATCAGTATAGTTATTAGGGGTTTAAACCTGAGAAAGTCTTCACGGAAAATTGTCAGCGTAAATAAAATATACTAAAAATGACGGTTGTATTTCCTAGTGATAGAATCCCCTTAGGCGTCAACACGATTCCTTAAAATTTACAAGACTATGTATAAGATAATCTGCATAGAGATATATAGCAAATATATGACTGTATTACATTACAACTCATGCCTGAAACCTAATTTGTCAATGTAATCATGCTGGCTTGATAGCGTAACTGTATTATAAATAGAATTACAACTGTCTACAGGTAATGCGAGTTTATACAAATATGTGACTAATACCTACCTGTATAAAAATAAATGTCGTTAACTCCCACCTGTCTTCACATAACCTGTCGATACCTAGCTACCACCTGTCCGATATAAACGTCGTTAAATAATACATGTCTGTTATTTACAACTCGTTAACTACCACCTGTCTTCACATAACCTGTCGTTAACTACCACCTGTCTTTATATGACCTGTCGTTAACTATCCGTCTGTCTTTAACTTTGATCTGTCTGTAACTACCACCTGTCTGTATATATTTTTCACCTGTCTTTAATTATAATAATATATACATTTGATATTTGATATAGCGCCCTATCTAGCTAACATAAGCCACTCTAAAGCGCTTTACAGTACATATATATACAATAAGCATATACATCAATTAATCCAATTTTGTTATTATTATGTTTCTATACATTTTCTATAAAGCAATTATCACCTTTCTATAAATACTATCGGTCTATAACCACCACCTGTATATAACTTTTAGTTGTCTATAACAACAACCTGTCTATGATGATCACCTGCCTAAAACTTACATCTGTTTATAACTACTGCCGGTCTCTAACAACCAACTGTCTATAAGTATCAGCTGTTTTAGCTATCACCTGTCTATAAGTATCACCTGTTTGAGCTATCACCTGTCTAAAAGTATCACCTGTTTTAGCTATCACCTGTCTATAAGTATCACCTGTTTGAGCTATCACCTGTCTATGAGTATCACCTGTTTTAGCTATCACCTGTCTATAAGTATCAGCTGTTTTAGCTATCACCTGTCTATAAGTATCACCTGTTTTAGCTATCACCTGTCTATGACTATTATCTGTCTTTAATTATCACCTGTCTACAAGTAGCATCTGTTTTAGGTACAACCTGTCTATAAGTATCACCTTTTTTAGCTATCACCTGTCTACAAGTATCACCTGTTTTAGGTACAACCTGTCTATAATTGTTCTCTGCCTTAAGGAGTTTATCAGGACTGGTTACATAGTCATATTCTCAGTTTGAACTTTATCGCAAAGAACAATGATAAATAAGACTAAAAAGACAATGCCCTGTTTTGATTTAGAAAGCAGACTTCCAATTATAAAGATACCATCTATAACCAACACATGTATGATTTAGTGATGACAACAGTGACTGTAATATTGTTAACATAGACATACCAGCTAAATTGTACGTGAATGGCGGGTTTAACCTTCAGAAACACCTGCTTCTCCCCCGGTTTTATTTTGTGATTCCATGATGTCCCTCTAGTGTTATCATTATAAGTCCAGTTACGTTATGAGCTTTGTATATATTAGCTTGGAGTTCAGATTTTTTTTTTCTTTTTTTTCTATATGCAACGCTGTACTAATCGTTATTATCATACCTCTATGAAAACATTAGGATAACTAACAAATACGGGAAGGTTGTAATAACGCGAAAACAAAAAACACGTTATGATGCCTTATCAACTATTCATTTCACATTATTACGTATTTATTTAGCGTTATTTCTCTCTCTCTGGCGTTATTACGTATTTATTTTATGCTATAACTTGTTTGTTCGCGTTATTACGCGTTTGTTTGTGTAATAACGTGTTTTTAAAGTACAGTGTACAATATATAGTTGTTAGAAAAGAGCAGAACTTCAGGCTAACATCTGGAATATTTCACGTAGAACACAAATACAGATTGGAATGCTTGATACATTAAAGAGTTCTCTTAATCATTCTATCATTCTCATGTTTATTTTGGTAATGTTTTTATGATATAAGCAACAAAATTCTGGCAGAAAGAAACATTTTCTTTCAACCGTTTTCTTTAGTATAGATAAGTGTGTTTTCGGTGCAGGGCGCATTTGTTAGCACTTGTTGCGTTTCGTTTGTTCTTTGTTATGAAAATAATTCTAATAATTATAAACATGCACACAACTGTCAGTGCATGCTATCAGATATACGTACACTGCTAGCGTGATGCACGAGACAGGCTTACAAACGAAGCACCATGGTGTATAAACAGAATTTTGAGGAGTCAATTTGAACCGTGCTTTTTTCAAAGACGATATATCAGTCAACACTTCTGAGAGGATTGGACCCATATACAAATGTCATTGAAATATTTGATATGCCCAGTTGGAATGTGACTGATTTTTCTCCCATCCTTCACATGTGTGTCTCCTGTTTTAGCCGGTAAAGATCAGCGTATCACCCCCTAGGGAGAGATAGCCTCGTGCTGATTAGCACGTGTTCAATTGTGACGTCATTAAAATGCGTCACCGGTAATTATGACGTCATCAAAAGTGAAAGAAATAGATAAAATGTCAGTATTTGACAGAAGTTAACGACACACATTCCTCGCGATGTGAATTATTTCCGAATTGTTTCCTGTTATTACAGTGCAGCTATATAATAAACAGTTGGCAAAGGAGGCAAATGCTGGACGACATTCGGGATGGGTGCAGTATGTGATATTCAAATCAGAACCAGGGCTTGGTTAAGCTGTATCCTTTTGCAAACAGGATCTCACGTTGAGATATACTTTACTAAATCGGTCATCAAAAGTGAAAGACGATATTGATACCCCACATTTGTTTCTGTTTACACTACTGTCGGTAGAGTTGTGACTGAAATAATAGGATGGGAGAAAAAAATCATCCCCTACCTTGAGGGTGTAACAGAGAAATCTCCAACCCTCGGGGTGATGTTTTTTGGTTGTCTTACCCTCGGCAGAGCCGAAAAAACATCACCCCGAGGGTTGGAGATTTCTCTGTCACACCCTCAAGGTAGGGGAAGATTCTATTAATCTGTTCGATATAGGTAAATATATGTACCAGGATAAAGCTGTCACTGGCTTCAGTCCAAAAAACGGTTCTCCAGGTTTCTATTATAGTAGACTTGGCTAGCTGTGTACGCACATGTTATCACGGAGAGTAATGTGTGAGGCACGTGCAGAGTCGGGAACACTTAGCCATACCTCTAAATTGGTAACATAAACGTGATCAATATGGACTTGTTGCCCCTATCAGAAAATATGCTATCTATCTTGTCCGTCAATCAGAAAACATGTTATCTGTGTTCTGTCTCATTACTACAGCACATGAATTACGTCATGCCATCCTCACAGCACTTGGTCTTGTATATTTCTGCTCAGTTACAAAACATGACTTCTTTATTCTCGCATTAATAAGCATGCATAGACATTGTTCTTTACATAGCTTAGCCAAATCTGAATGGTCTGTTTTCAACACCAGTTTGGGAGAGAAGTAAAAATCCCATGACTATGGTGAGGCTGTTCAGTGTGATAACACTATACCCGACTCATGATTTTGCCCCATTGCCAATGGACGCCTCTATCACGTGACCATAACTGACTGTTCCATTAGTTACACGAATCATGCTGCTTTCCCTCACTTAATCAAATGTTTAAAATAAGTTTGGTATTTGATTCAAAAAAAAAAAAGAGATGACTCCTTGACTGAATTCTCCAATAAGTTTGGTGTTTGCATTAGGATAAATAAATATTGCCATACGTTCGGTATTTACACAAGGGGAAAGGAACATTACCAAAATAAAGATGTAGCTTGACGAACGTGTTGTATCAAATACCATAACGTGTGCTTGTATAATCTAACACGTGTTGTATTATAAAACACGTGCTGTATCAAATTCCATAACGTGTGCTTGTATAATATTTCACTTGTTGTATTATAGAACACGCGTTGTATCAAATACTATAACGCGTGCTTGTATAATATATCACGTGTTGTATTATAGTACACGTGTTGTATCAAATACTCTATCTTGTGCTTTTATAATATATCACGTGTTGTATTATAGTACACGTGTTGTATCAAATACTATAACGTGTGCTTGTATAATATATCACTTGTTGTATTATAGAACACGTGTTGTATCAAATACTATATCGTGTGCTTGTATAATATATCACGTGTTGTATTATAGAACACGTGTTGTATCAAATACTATAACGTGTGCTTGTATAATATATCACGTGTTGTATTATAGAACACGTGTTGTATCAAA
>NW_018405533.1:136312-241605 GCF_002113885.1 Mizuhopecten yessoensis
TTTTGCAAATAAATTCAGCTCTTTTATTGATTCTTTTAATGATTGTTTCGTTCCATCTAAAATGAGAGAGGTATCATCTGCATATTGTGAGAGAAGTAGTGGAGAGTTGTCTATATTTATACCCCTAATATAATTATTATTTCTAAGTCTTATTGCAAGTATTTCTGAACACAAAATAAAAATGTATGGAGCTATCGGATCACCTTGACGGCAACCCCTCTTAATTTCAAAAAAAGATGAGAGATTACCACCTTGATTAATTGCAGACATAGAATTTTTATGTAGTGTTTTTAATGCTTGTATAATCTAACACGTGTTGTATTATAGAACTTGTGTTGTAGTGAATTTGACTAATTACTTCGCAATCTTGAAAGACCAGCATAGATAGTGGAGTTTGGTTGGTTTTTGTCTGGCAAAAATTCCGAAAGTAACATTATACATTGCTTATAAAGTCTGGTAATAAGCTTCACTTACGCAAAAAGTTGAAATCAAATTACCTCGGAGAGGCAAGTTTAAGTCTGGTTTTAGCAATTCTTAACTGTGTTAGCACATAACATGCTGTTATTTTTTCAATCAAATCATAAATAGTGACATATTTTGAAAATACATCTATTCATAAATTTAACAAGTCGATTACAGCAAAGTTAAATTTTGAACCGCATCATATAACCATTTTGTCCATGTAGGACTAATCAAATGTATTGCCTTTCTCAAACATATGTGAAAACACAACTAAATGGGCAAGGTTCCTATAACACTCTTCATAACGTTACACATGTATAACGTTTGGCTAAACCAGCTTATTATTCTTATAGTAGTATTTCATGCAGACCATGTCCGAATAATTTCCAGATACAGGAGTTTATTGGGAAAGTCAATCCCCTCAGCTTAACATATTCACTGGAAATCAATATGATGGAATGGAAACTATTTAAATGAGAATAGGAATGACAATCACAAGGGAAATAACTGATGTAAAAAACGAAGCACTTTTATCATAGGAGAGATATTATACAACAAACATGTATCTAACGAACTAAAGCTCCGAATGAAAATAAAAGTAAGATTTATACAACAGGATATATTCACTTTATTTACTATTCGAAATATTAAAGTGAAAGTTCATATGTGTCGGTATATTGCTAATTATGATGGTGTTGGTGTTTTTTCGCAACATAAGGCTACATACAAATGTACCTAGATAGTTGGACCATTATTGTGGCCTTCCCCAGAAGGGCTAAAACTCGCTAGGTGTAATTAAATAGAGCCCTTTGACCTTTCAGACAAATGACCCCGAAATGTCACGGGACCCCAGTATAAACCCAAACAAAAAAACAGGATTATCCGAAAATATGAGGTTTAGGACATCTCAGAGAGATTGTCGTGTGAATGACAGTACTTGCATGACAATGATACAGTATACACGGCACATTTCATCAAACTTTATAACATTAAGTACGACTGACTCGGGCAAAATCTTAGTATGGAGAATAGTGCATTAATAACAATAAACAATGTTATACACTGTAGCAGATCAGGGTAACATGTAATAATGCATTGATAACAATAAACATTGTTAGACATAGTAGCTCAGTATACAACTGGACATTTATAGTTACAAACATGGTCATATACTGTAGCGGACCAGGACAGAATGATGGATTAATGGCTATAAACAAGGATGGAGGGTGTAGTGGATAAGGTTTATATTATGCCATTAACAGCATTATTTGTAACGAGTGCATCGGTTTCAGATTATTCTGTCTTACACGAGGGACCATATGTACTGTCATATATCCGAGGTTTATCGAAGCTTAAGGGAACATGGACAGCCTGAGACGCTTAACAAATGTTCCAAGCAAATGTTTGTCAAGCATTGTTTCTTCTTCTTATATTTCTTCTCATTCTTCTTATATTTCTTCTATTTGTTTTTTATTTCTTCTTTTTCTTTTTCTTCTTTTATTTTGTCTTGTTCGTCTTCCTTTTCTTCATGATTATTTGGTCACGTGAGCCTCCACGAATACCACCGTGACTTCTGTGAGCATCATTTATGACTTGGGGTTCTTTTTTGGACTTTGAATCGCCTGTCTTAATAATCATAACTTTTTGAATTTGAAATAATCACTCACTTCTATTTTAATTGATGCTCTGTTTGAGATATTTTTTTAAATTACACCCATGCTTAATTATAAAAGATAAATCACATTCGAAATAGCAATATGTGTACGAAATTTTCTATACAATAAACAAAAGGCTCAACTGCCGAAAGACATTAGCACATAGAACTACTTAAGTATGGTTTCTAGTCTAAAAAGGAAAATATACCTTGTATTGGCATTTCTTGTGAATCTATGTACACAGCCTAAACAAACTTCATATTGTATAAATCATTCCAAGGTTTGTAACCATCATACATTGTACAAACAGCACAGTTTGTAAAGTTAAATGTATAGCGTGTTCGGATTGATAAATACAAGTTGTTTATGGACGAGAGATACATTACGATCCTATCTGTTGGAGGCTTAGATACAATTATAACACGTAAAATGTAACGATACAACAATAGTTGTATGTGTTTGAGACAGAGATTAGGATACAAAAATAGTTATTTGTTGCTTAAAGAGATTACAATACAATACTTAATGATTCTGGTTGAGAGAACTTTCTATACCAGCTTAATAATCAAGTTTGTTTTACAAATAATTGTATCAAGGGCTTTTTCGCAAATGATAATGCACAGAAATGAATCGCTCATGCTGACTATAAACAAATATTGCAAGATGAGATGTTGAAAGAGTTGTTTGGTAAAACAGTTGCATCATCGAACACCGGCGTTCAAATATTCCCTACAATTTCATGTAATGGGTGTAGGTTCAAAAATAGCTCGGCAAACACAGCTATACATCCCACACGATCATCTCTGTAATGGTAGCAGACATCAATGCTTTGTTCTATAACACATACAGGGTACTGCAGTACACCTGCACCAAACACATGTCTTAATACATGTAATTCCTGTCTCAAATCAAACAGGCGTTACAATACCTCTCAAAGCATAGCTTCGTATGTACAGCAAAAAATGGAAACAAATCGGCTTGTGACTCCTTAAGCTGATCCCGATGTGGGAAAGCTCGCAATATCAATTGATCTGTTATACATTTCTGTAAAATATTTAAGCATTTACTTGAATATATTTCTCATGATAAGGAGATATAACACAAAAACCCAGAGTGTACTCTAAATAAACCGCGAAGCGGTTTATGATGAGAGTACACTCAGGTATTTTTGTGTTATAGCTCCATAACATGAAAAATATATTCAAGTTAATCCTTATAATTTAATCTACTTAACACAATCCTTGTGGAAATCTACTTTTATTGATGGACTCTTTTCTCTTAGAAATTATTGCACTGCTGTATCAGCCAATCAAAAGCGACGTTACAAACGGCGACGTCATTTATTTTACGCTATGGGGTGATAACATAAATGTTTAAGCCAATGAAAATGCTTGTTAAGATTAAATTAAAGCTTGATATTCGCGTTTGGATATTTTCGCATTAATTTACACAATGCCACAATCACGAGCGTTTATAGTAGAAAATCATCATCCGGATCATTCAGACCAAAACGTATTATGGTTTTTGAAAAGTACAACAAAAGTAAGCCCACTGTCTATAACGGTAGGAATTTATCAGAGGAATGATGACTTTGTTTCCCTTTGTGTTATCCAAGCCTTACTACTGACATTTGTCACCACTTACAACATCACTGGACAGCATTAAAACCTTTGCCACAAAATTAATGCATGTGTCAAAGTTAAATGTGTGGATGTCGTAATCACGGTCGTATGAAAGTGTTTGCGCCGGTTGTTGACAATTTATGTTGACGTTATCAAGTGAGTTACTTGTTTTCTTTTTTCTGTATAATTATCGTCACTTGAACATAAGCTGTATAGGGTGTTTGTAACCTATGAATGACGTGACATGATGGCTTTAAAAGTACAACATAGACAACTGTCTATAACATCACAGATATACCAAGGGAATGCTGGTTTCTTTTTTTCTGTCTTGTATCGGGACGTTATCATTCGCAGCAACATACTGGGAGTGTTTTGTTGTACTTAGACTTAGACTTGTCTCTCTTTTATCGAGACAGCAAGACGTGTGTCCCGCTCATCGCATCCGAAGTTATTTAAACCACTGTCAGAATCTTAATCCAATCTGCTTCTGTCAACTTTGAGTGATTGGGCAACGTTATCACTGTTGTATGGGAGTTGTTTTTAACCTATAGCCGGTATGATATGTTGACTTTAAAGTACAACTGGCACTTTTCTTATTTATAATTTGTCACTTTATGACTTTTGTCACTACCTTCAGCACCTTCGAATGTGTTTTTTTTTAATTGTCACGACATTAATTCAATGGTCGAATGTCAAAGTTTGTATAACGTAAATATACTGTTCTGTGGGTGTTTTTAACATTGGCTAACACGACTTTAAAAGCGCAGCCAAATTTCCCTTTATTTTATCTGAATGTTAAGAGTTGTCCCCACTTACACTATTTATTGTCAATGCTAAAACTATTTCTTACTAATAACCACATTATTCGATTGTCAACAATGTACAGGTGGATGAATTAAACACTGTTGTATGGGAAGTTTTGTGACGTACGCACTTTTGTATGTGAGTATTTTCTGACGTAAGCACTATTGCTAGGACAATTTTGAAGCGTAAATACTGTTATGTAGGAGTTTATGTGACATCGCACTGTTGTATTGTATTTTAGTTACGTAAATACTATACTATTGAATGGGACATTTTGAGGATTAAGCACTATTTTTTTTGTTTTATGTTTTTAGCGTACGCATTGTTGTATGATAGTTTTTTGTGACGTAAGCACTGTTGTAAAGGTTTTTGTGACGTTCGTAATGCTAGATGGTAGTCTTTGTGACGTTAACTGTTGTGTGATAGTTTTTAAAACTTTGGCTAACAAGACCTCGACGACTGTTAAAGTACAACTCATACATTTAGATATTTTGTGTTTGGTGAGTAACGATACAANGGGGGGGGGGGGGGGGGGGCAATACAAATGCGTCGTTGTTTCTGACAGAAATTATTATTTGGGAAACATTTATACATTATAGACTGTGTTATGTATCATATTAGCGACTAAATATCGTAAAATGCAGAGCTCGATTACAATTTAAGTAAGTGATGATATCATCAATATCAAACACATTAATTCATGCTAGTTTTGTAAGTGCTCATACCACACATCTGTAAAAATGATTAAATATATGAATAAATGTTTAACAAAACTAGGAAGTTATACATCTAAAATCAGCGGTTGTAAATGTTATATTTCAGACTCTAACGAAAATATGGTTGTTACCCTGACGTCATATAAAATATGTTTGTAACCCTGACGTCATTAGAAATATGGTTGTTACCCTGACGTCATTAAAAATATGGGGCTGCATCACTGACACAATTAAAATCGTGTCTGTATCAATAATGCCGTAAAAAAACAAAGGTTTTGTTTTGTTTTGTTTTTATTTTGTCATTTAAGGACGTGCCTCCATGTGTGTTGTGAATAATTTATGTACATGTGTGTTTGTGTGTTGGAGTCAAAGCATGTTGGTGTACTTGCCTCCTTGTGATAGAGCGGATCTGATACCGACTTTATAGTGCTATCTCACTGAAATATCTTGTCGAAGGCACCAAGCACAGCATTCCGCCCGGTCATATTACACTGAAAACGGGTGAACCAGTTGTTGCCATTCCCCTAAATGCTGAAGGTTAAGCAGCGAATAACAACAACCATTTTAAGGAGTTTGCTATGTCCCGGCCTGGGGACAGAACCCATTGCCTTCCTCACCTATGCGAACGCTTAACATCAAAGCCAAACTTGAGGTATTACAAAACAAGGCAGTAGGAATTAAAAAGTAGTTATAAGTAGAGAGAAATAATAAGATCCCAACCATTACAATTAGTGCAGCAGATATATTTTGGTCGCTTTTGTGTCCTCAAGTATAGGGCACAAAAGCGAATCCCCAATTCTGCAGGGGATTCCCACATTAGTCGCCTCTTACGATACAAGCAGGTGTATTCTTTCCTCGATCCCCGACCTGTAGGGGTGAAAAAACATAGGACTTTATATCTTACGAAATAGGAAACATTGCGGCCTAACCATTATATCTTAGAAAACGTTGATCAATTATTGACGTCATAGACAATTGTACGGTATGACTTATATGAGATAATAAAAATTACCATATTGATTTATAAATAGACTTTATATAGGTTTTTGTTGTTCAAGTAATACCGCAGCAGGGTCTCAATACAGCAGGACAAAATATCATCTCCAACTCGACAGGAATAGACAACCCGCCATGATATCTCCAGTTTCAATTTCTAGGAAATATAAAGTGTCCCGTTTCTTTTCTGAGCTTTCGAATAGGCACATATATTCTCCTAGGTAACTAACCCCTTTCCCAGATCGTTCAGACGAAACGTTAATGCGTATTTTCAAAAGTCGATTACCATTATCTTAGCGTTAAGGATGTATTAAGAAAACGCTTTTCTCTAATTCCATGTCTTTTATCGTGGCGTTATTTTGTTTGTTACTATTTGCACAATGGGGGAAAAGGTTAAAGATTGGTTCCTGGCGGTTTTGGTAATATTTCACTGTCTAAAAATCAACTGTTATGGTGGTTTACCACGAACGAATCAGTTTTAAACTTTCTTTAAATAGCAACAGTAAAGGAAAAGCCATATATAAATGCTAAAATAACACAAAATAATTACAGATTCAATCTAACAGCTATTTGTTTTCATTATATTTACCATCAGTTTAACAAAAACGTGAAACGGATGGTCGTGTATATCATCGGCATACCGATCGAGACAAGTTTAAATGAAAATTAAAAGTTTGAAAGATAAACGTTAGACTCAAACACAGGTTGGTGATTGATAGATTTTGCCAAAAATAAACTACACTTCCCCAGCTGTTTCGTCCTTCTAGAACTTATCTGTGGTGCTGGGGACTAAGCCAGAGAAAAATCAACAGAACCCTTGTTTAGAATCACTGTCACAACAACGCAATATCTGGCAGTCTCCTTTGCCTGTGGTATTACCATGTAATACAACGTCTGTAAAATTCAGACTAGTCAAATTGTTTGGTAGTATTTAAGTAATAGAAATGGAAAATATAGAAAGAATTGCAATGATAAAGGTTCGTGGTTCACGTAAACGTGAGCCATTACGATAATATTACCGGGTATACAACATACTAGTATATGAAGCAATAACAAGCAGTTGATTTACGCAATATAACTTTTTTTAATGGTATTACATTATGTAACAATGATGTAATGAATAAACAATAATAATAATGATAATAATTTGAGGTTCTTATATACCGCTTTATCACAACCTAGTCCGTAGGTCGTCTCACAGCGATTCACAAAATATTATCCGTGGTTTTAGGGCCTTTGCAATCAGACAATATCTTTCGCAACTCCCCGGGGAGCATACTGAATAACAAAGTGGGTGACAACACGGCGATTTCACAGGTGAGGTACCCATCTAATTACTGCCAAGTTTACTGCAAATTACAAACAGGGGCATGCTGTTTGATGTCCTGAAACCCTGTCGTCAGATGGTACAAAACCGATTTTCCCCTACACACCTCCCTCTCCCTTCCGCTCAGGTATCGGTTTGAGGTCAGTGATAGGACGCTTGTCCAATAACATTGACCTATCGTTGAGAGTTGACATATACTGGAGCTACAGGTATCGGTGTGAGGTCAGTGATAGGACGCTAGCCCAATAACATTGGCCTATCGTTGAAGGTTGACATATACTGGAGCTACAGGTATCGGTGTGAGGTCAGTGATAGGACGCTTGTCCAATAACAGTGACCTATCGTTGAAGGTTGACATATACTGGAGCTACAGGTATCGGTGTGAGGTCAGTGATAGGAAGCTTGTCCAATAACATTGACCTATCGTTGAGGGTTGACCTATACTGGAGCTACAGATGTGTTTCTTTCCGAATCTCAACTGCAAGACGGAGTCTGTGCGATTTGTGCTTGCGGGTATATAAAGCATTTGTAATTCTGCGCAGGAAACACCTCCCTTCGGACGACGCGCAAGTTAACTGTCCATCAAAGGGCTATAATTTTGTGTTTATAATCCTATTTTCTTATAAGATGGAAGTTAACTTTCCTTCCGAGACCAGTAATTTCGTTTTGGGAAGCTTGATTGATTCAGTAATTATGTTACACCCTAAAAAGTATTTTTTGTAGTGGGGCCGACCACTTAATCCAGTTATCGAAAAGCCAAGCAAACCCAATATAGTGTTCAATGCATGTAGATACTCGCTTTTAGACAGATTTTTTTTTAAATTTTTCACAGCGGAAGATGTCAACAAGTACGCCACAAGTTCAAACCATCATTTGTCTCGTTCTCCGGGACTATCGATGAAAAATCCAAGGACCGCAGTTTGAACCAAAACATCTTACGTGTATCTACATTTATTTAATGAAAGTGAAAAAAGGAGAATAAACAATTGGCAAAGCAGTAGGATATTGACGAGAATATACAATTGGCAAAGCAGTAGGATATTGACGAGAATATACAATTGGGAAAGCAGGAGGATATTGACGAGAATATACAATTGGGAAAGCAGGAGGATATTGACGAGAATATACAATTGGGAAAGCAGGAGGATATTGACGAGAATATACAATTGGGAAAGCAGGAGGATATTGACGAGAATATACAATTGGGAAAGCAGGAGGATATTGACGAGAATATACAATTGGGAAAGCAGGAGGATATTGACGAGAATATACAATTGGGAAAGCAGGAGGATATTGACGAGAATATACAATTGGGAAAGCAGGAGGATATTGACGAGAATATACAATTGGGAAAGCAGTAGGATATTGACGAGACTATACAATTGGCAAAGCAGCAGGATACTGACGAGAATATACCATTGGCAAAGCAGTAGGATATTGCCGAGACTATACAATTGGGAAAGCAGTAGGATATTGACGAGACTATACAATTGGCAAAGCAGCAGGATACTGACGAGAATATACCATTGGCAAAGCAGTAGGATATTGCCGAGACTATACAATTGGGAAAGCAGTAGGATATTGACGAGACTATACAATTGACAAAGCAGTAGGATACTGACGAGAATATACAATTAGCAAAGCAGTAGGATAGTGACGAGAATATACAATTAGCAAAGCAGTAGGATATTGACGAGACTATACAATTGGGAAAGGAGGAGGATATTGACGAGAATAAACAATTGGCAAAGCAGTAGGATATTGACGAGAATATACAATTGGGAAAGCAGTAGGATATTGACGAGACTATACAATTGGGAAAGCAGTAGGATATTGACGAGAATAAACAATTGGCAAAGCAGTAGGATATTGACTCTGTGATATGCATTGTGAACTGACGGGGTATGTTTGTCTTTGTATGAGGTTGCTTAGATACATGTTGTTCTTTAACGTTGAACGATGCATTTTTTTCAAGTGCTGTTTTTTACTCTGTGGCATGCTTTTACCAGCGTAATGGCGCACTGGATTTTTTTTCTTTGTGTTGACATTGTGGGATATTCGGTCACTGTGTGTTGTTGCTGTGGTATAATATAACCTATCACTCCAAGGCGATGTAGTCAGAGACATCTTTATCCGAGGGTCAGGTTTTTGAAGGCTAGCACGATGCTTTACCGAGTGTGCGCTTTTCCTGCTTTTACAAATGGTATCAGTCTAAATTTGTATGCGCCTGCGCAGATGCTTGCATAATGTTAATAAGGTTTTGCTGTTGAAACACTTTTTCCAAATGTAACTTTTTATTTATCATTGATTAGAATAAATTGAAACAAAAATTGTTGTCATTCTCGATGGATATTTGAATTATTATCTAAATCCCTGCTACATTAATAAAACCGCTATTTCCCTTCTGTTATCATAATGTGGCTTCCTCCATGTCTGTTCCATGTCGAGTGGGATGAGGAGTTAACCATCTGTCCTAATCGAAAACTCGTGTCCATTATGGACCTGTAGTTTGTAAGCAGTTCTTGTCTGTGGTTTTATTATAAAATAGTAAGCGGACAATTCACCAAATATCATTGTCTTGAATTATTACACCAATCCTACATTAAATCTCTTGCACTGGATATTACCTTCAAACAACTAGATCAAATGTCATTGTCTGGAGGTGTTACATTAAACGTATTGTCTAGGCTGCTAACTACATACAATTGGTGTACGTTGAATAGTATAGTGTTGGATTGTTACACAAATTATAAATTAAATTAATCTTACATTAACGAGTTATATGTTTTGTTACCTACATACAACTGCGTCATTGCCTGGAATTGTTACATCAATCTTATACTAAATCAACTGTACGGGGTGTATATAAAAAAGCAAGGATATTGTCCTAAAGAGTCACATGGTTACAACAAACATACACTAAAATAACTGTTCGCTACATACAAGTACGTTAGTCTGGAATTATGGTACCAAAATTACATCCTATTTACAGTATGGACTGTTATTTACGTACAAGTACATCTACATTTATCATGAAATTTCTATTCCAAAAGAATATTGAAGTTCAGGCTGTTACCTACGTAAAAGTATGAACTGTTATTAACATACAAGTACATCAGATCTTAGTGTAGCCTGTTGGCTTGATTTTCTTCTGGAATGATTTACGTGAAGAACTAGAATTAGTAGTTTAAGTTTGGTTAATCTGTTGTAGACAAACGCGTTAAGTTGGTAGCGTAATGAAGGATTTTAAGAACATCCATATATTTTCGCTGCATTCCATACACTCAAGACGTGATTTTTTAACAATCTGCTGACCTTAAGTAACACTTATGGGGGGGTTAGTGTGGGAGGAAACCGGAGTACCCAGATCGTGGGATGGAACCCCAGCCGCCTTGGTGAAAGGCAAGTGCGCTATCCACTGCACCGCCCGACCAGCTCTTTCTTTCTTTTTATTGATATATCATTCATTTATATTAGTTTTCTTGGCTGTTACATATGAGTTCGTCTAATCTCATTATCTGAATTCGATACACTGACATAGCATTACAACTCATTTTCTGGTCTGTGATTTACATAGCTACGAAATACAAAAGTGATGAGAAAAAATGTAATACGCACTAAATATCGATGAAACAATGATGAATTGTTAACAAATGGCAGATTGATACGGACACCTTTAATAACATACAAGGACATTAATACCAGGCGTTCTGGAAGCGTAAGCGTCTTATGTTTCATAGACGACACCAGACATGCTTATCAATATACATATACATCAGATGTCATTGTCTTCAATAACAAACATCGAAACCCATAGTCTGGACTGTCAATTAACTTATCATTATAGTAAATATCATTGTCCGGATTTTCGACACCGACATAACTTTGAAATTGATAGTCTGGACTGTTAAGTAGATACATGGTCGAATTTATCAGGTATCTTTGTTTGGATTTTGTTAAAAAAAATCTTGATTTATTGTCTAGAATTTTATTTCAGTGTACATAGAATATCAATGTCTGTTTAAAAAGAATTCAAATAATAAAAAGCAAACCTACATTAAAATTCATTACATGAGCAAACAAATTCCAAATAGTAATTAAGCAGAAACATGTTGTGTACTTAATTGTTTGTTACTGTAATAATATAGGGCTTTTTCATTTTTTATATATATATTTTTTTTAAATCATCTAAAACCTTGACAGAAAATCAAGCTTTAATCCTACCTCGATATATGCAATTGTTCCATGAATATTCAGATCACAAAATCCAGTCAAAAGACGCTGTGTGTAAAAAAGTATATTTCAGAAACAGAACACTTGATTTACGTAAAAACAATATGGTTTTAAATTCATTTAACGAAACTTCACACAAACATTGCCTCGAATGGCGATGCTTGGAATGGATCTTTTGAAACGGAATACCACCATTAAATTCAACTACATCGGTTGAATTGGGAATTTTGGACGGGACACCGCCATAATTTAGATAGAGTTCTATATTTCAAAACAATTCTTTTCATATTTTTGTTTACATTGCAAACAATTTAACATTATAATTATAGACATGCACAAGCATACTATATAGATTCAAAAAACTTATTCCTACAACTATTGATAAGTAATAACAAATATATTCTTTTGCATTGTTATGTCAAGGTAAAATATAAATAAATAAACAAAATAATAATAAAACCGCAATTCGAACTGAAAATCGATAGAACTAGCGTAGAATATGAACAAAGGAAGTAATTACATTGATACCCTAGCAAAGAACAAGATTGATAAGATGATGTTAAGGAAGGGTAAGCGTCTTCGTCTTCTGTTACATCGACGACACCCGCTAACGGATTTCGCATTTCATAATCCTAACGATGTACTTTTCTATTGATTTTCTTATTCAATAAGGGTCATATAGACAAAAAAACTAATAAATCAAACATTCCTATGGGATGTAGACAGAGAAATTTTCACTCGATTTGAGGATACAATTTTGAGGCTCAGTAACAGACTGTGCATGAGGCATCGTGGTTTATATGGCTATTCTTTTATGAAATGTTAAAGTTTTCAGAATGAAAGCGCGTGTGAATTGTCTCTCGTAAGAAAGGTTAATATATAGAAATATTTGCCCTTAATAATAGTGAATGTCACTCAAGTGTGAGAGAAAAACTATTTTTGTGTTGAAGCAACAGGGAGAAACAATTAACCTTATGATGAAAAAGTTATACCTTGTAACAGAAAGATTATTACGTTTCACGTGTCTAGTGTAATGTATTGCTTCCATATTATATCCGTTACAATATGGATAATGGACAATATCTCCCTTTAAACTAGTACGGGTTACTTGATAATTTTGATATGTTTAGTTCGTTTGTGCTTTACGTCCTATTTACAGCTATGGTTATAGAGTTATTTGTTAAATTGTAACAATGATGAAGCCTGCATTGGAACCATTGTAATTTATTTTATTTTATTTATTTATGTATTGAAGAAAAGTGTACTACTTTACTATGTAATCAATAAAAATCTTTTGCTTTGCAACATCAATTGTTTTCGTAAATATGGTAGTGTATAGCTGGGGAATTCTGTGGAACTTATGACTGCGAATAATGATAATTATTCATTTGTCCTGAAGAAGTTAGAATTGATGTCAAAAGGCTGTCTATTCTTAAAACGAGAAGAATATAAAATTGCATTTTTGTTTATGTCGTTGACAATGCTTATTTCTTTATTGTCCTTTAACCTCGAAAAATTGTCCTAGGCGTGAAGTCACAATTGCAACAACAGAAACTTACAACCAATCACAGGGCTGATATCACATGGATTAATACGCAACAAATATGACATTGATATATTCACTGGATAACACAGTACATAATATGATAAAATGAAATACATAATAGTCAAGCAAAGTATTACAATACACATCTTAAAAAAACAGCTGCAAATAATAATGCATTTTATAGTGTAAAAGTTTGCAAAACCATACATTATAAGTAATGACAATGAAATATATTAACGGAAATGGAAACTGCGCGTATATGGAAATAAAGTATTAATAGTTAACTGAATTTTTGCTCTCACAAATATGTGTGCACTTCTTAACAACTTTGACGGATAATGCGTTTTGTGCACTTACATTTTTTTGTCCTTGTGCGCGTGTCGAAATTTGCATTTTTCGCAAGTTTGACAATCTTTATTGACTTTGTTACTTATTTGCATCCATGACAAACAGAAAAAACCCAATGTATCTCTGTTGAAAGTGTTTGGTAAGCTATGCTTAGACTTAGTTAAAGTGGTTTGAATGATAGAGGCTGGTGTTGCTCATAATGTTGTTGCTAGACGCTTTGGTGTGCATTGGAACACTACACATGCCTTATGGAGACGTTTCTAGCGGCTGGTAAAAACTGAGACCGCCCAGATCGAGACTTCTGCTTGTGACGTCATTTAGTCAGAACAACTACATCTAGGTTGCATTTTTGCAGTCCCACATCCAAACTGCTAATTTGACGGCAAGAAGAATTTCTTGATTATAGAAGAACTATGAGAAACCGCCTGTGTGAACGGCACCTTCGTCCACATTATCTTGCTCTTCGCTGCGTCCTGCAACGACATAGTCTGGTTGCACGTTTTACTTGGTGTAGAAGACATCTGCGCGTTTATAGACGGGATTGCGTGCGTATCTGGTCCACAGACGAGCTTCGGTTCCTCTTGGACAGTTGTGACGGCTGCTCCAGAGTGTACCATTGGAGAGCGTTTTAAGGACAATTGTGTCGTGGAACGTCGTCCCCTCGGAAAGGTAGTGAGATGGTCTTGGGCGGCATAATAGCGAAGATCATCTGGGGTCATTGATGCAATTGTCACTGGTACTGCTAACCGCGATGAGATCCTGCAAACCCACGTCATCCCATTTGTTCAAAAACAACATGTTACGCTGAAACTCGCCGATTACGCTAGAACACACGTTGCACGTGTTATGACTGATTTCCTAACTCAGCAGAATGTTAATGTGTTGCCATGGCCCGCAGTATCACCTGGCCATAAGTAGCTTATGCAGTACGTGTGAGACGAGATGCCATTGTCGGACCAGACTGTGGTGTTGGCTGAGATTCTCCGAGCGTTACAATCTAGTTCGCATCTGAAACGACATCCCCAAAGCATTTTTCAATAATTGTGTTCGGTCGATGTGGCGTTGATGCAATGCTCGCAATACTGCTAACGGTGGACATACCCAATGTTTACGTTGTGAACTAAAGATACACTAAAGGTACCCTCGCGAAGGGTGTTCTTTGGACAAATTGGAATAACAGATCTTTGATGAAGTGTGTCTTGTACAATTATGAAACAAATTGTTACTGTACGTTTTGAAGGAATTGCTCCTTACTTTATTATATAATACAGTGAAAACAACCTATGAAGTCCTTCGAGTAGCAGACATTATACCCTTCTAGCATTTGTAATGGTGAAATGCATCATAATCAAGTACAGTAAGATACAATGCCCTATCATATCATACTATAAAATATGCAGTTTAAGATAGCATTATTGTTGTTTTAAGAGACCATTCAAATAAGATGAACACCTGTGCACGTACATTTACATGTTAATATGCTGATGCTAAAACGGACGGAAAATTATCCAGGTGTATCAAGATTAATCAGCCTATCATCAAATCACGATATAATTCGATTGTTTTTCTTGTATTTTCAAAGTTTTAACAATAAAAACTCAAACACCCAGGTATTAGGATCGGATTATCCAAAAGTATGGTATTCAAATAAATGATACGATAAAACGTGTCACATTGTAATTCTGAAGGAAACAATTATCCGGGAATAAGACTTGATGTGTCGCAGAGGTGATCAGCTTTAACAGAGCTGTTCCCCAACGTCACCGTCAGGTAATATAGGAATCTCTGGTGGGCTTTTAAAATTGAAATCACAGAGTAAATCTTAATGTTCTGTTAAACAATAGGATCATTTTGAGACAAAGGCAGTATTAGGCTCGTACGCAAGTAATGATTGAAGGAAACAATCAATTTAGAAGTTTACATATTTTTTCTCATTACCATGATGAATGTTGATACGTTTTTTTCGAAATTCCGCCGTATCAATAAACTAGTGTAATGCAACCCTTACAAATGTAAGGAGCCCCGTACAGCCGTCAAACACTGTACCTAAGTATTGGAAACTGTTGTCGGCAATGCTATGGCTTTGATAAATCATTTATGAAAAGCTAACAATACGTTGCGGGACTTTTATGAAAAATGATAAAGATGAAATAAGCAAAGAATAACCAACCTCGTCGATTGAAATCAGAAGCAAAAGGCTGAAATTGATGACCTCACACTTAATACACAAACTACGACCCCCTTCCACATCATTTTATACATGTTTGTAAATTGTCTATGTACTAACTTTTTTTCCCATATCAAACAAGGACGCAACACCACCTGCTACGACACCTTCCAGAGCACCAACACATACGCTTCCTACACGAAAAACGGTCAGGTTTATCGCTTCCTTCAAGATTTGTGACTAAAAATGAACCAATTATATATAAAAAAAATAAAAAAATCATAACACTTGTTATAGAAATAGCCAATCAAAAGCCTCGTTTCAAAACAAACATTCCGATGATAGTATGAAGGATTCTATACAAAAAACAAAAACAAAATGATGCCGACGCGCATCGACCCGCGACCACAGACCCCTTCCGCTAACGTTCTAACCTCTGCGACATGCGGGCGTGAGTAAAGAGCGGATATCGATAGATGATAGTGATGTCACGTTCGACGACCGTGACGTCATCAAAAGATTACCGTACGACTCTGACAAGCTCAGACATTGACGACACACCCTTCATCACCGAATCACAAGACAAGCTTATACAGTCTATCCAACTTCCTCCACAAATACCAATACAACAGCAAGCAGACATGTACAGGAAGGAACGACAAAACATATCAAACAAAAAGGAGCGCATTAGGATATAACATCGCCGAAGAATGTATAAACAAGGACGTGCAAGCGGCCAGTATTATTACACACTACCCTGGAAGTATATTGTCCAAATAGAATCAGTTACTCTATTATAATACTGTTAGCTAATGTATTATTGTGAATTGTCTACGTGTTGTCTATTATTTTTAGTTCAAACAAGGACGCAACACCACCTGCTACAACACCTTCCAGAGCACCGACACACTCACTTCCTACACAAATAAAAGGTCATCTCAATTTAATACCACACTAGAAAACATTGTAAATATGCCGTGAATTTCATATTGTAAATAGCGTATGTTTTAACTATTTGTTGTTTTTAAATATGGTTTATGCATAAGATTTTTAAGGAAAATGAAAATACATGATTGAATAAATAGCAGAAAAAGAGTAGAAAAGGAAAGAAAAAAGAAAAAAGAACAACGAAACAGCGGCAAGAGAGTCCTGGAGAGAATACCTGAAATCAGAAGCAAAATGCTGAAACAGGGGAGTTAATTCCGTAATCAACACTTAATTGTTGACGTCACACGCAATACACGCACCGTATTGAAAATAGGGGAAGATAATTCCGGCGGTAACGCGAAAATTGATCGAGAGAGAGAGAGAGAAAGAGTCCCGGAGAGAATACCTATTCTGGAAAAAAATCAATTAACTAGTCACACGACTTGACTTCCGGTTGGCCTTTATTACTCCATACTGATGACGCAGTATATACCCTGATGCGTTAGTGTTTACGCTTCTTGTTAAATTGTAGGATTAAATGTGTTATTCTTCACCGTGAACAAATATCCCTATCATCTCTCCGATCTCTCTGGGACGGTATCAATTGATTGTGAGACACATGTAATTAAACATGTTATTTTACTGCAATAATCAAAGTTGACTATTAATTACAGGGAGTACCGAGTGCAATTTCTATCACAACATTATCGCTTGTAGGCGCTTTCCAATTGCAAGAGTAAAAACAGGTTAGACTGAGTGATGCGAATTAACATAGGAACATGTAAAGACAGTCTAATGGATCCTGGGTAATCCGGCCATTATTGGTTCCCGGCAATACTGACCTGGTTGTGAGACGGTTAGAGAACTGTTACGTTACTGTACAGATTTAAAAAAATAAATGCTCAAATTAACATAAGAACTTGTAAAGACAATAAAATCATTATATTTATTTGTATTAGACTTCGTTTTATCAAACAATTTATATTTTCATTTAAACATATTTTATTGAAAATAAAAAAGGATTGAAGGGATTGAGCAAAAGTTCTTACAACTTACTAAGCCCTCTACCGACAATTTATATCGGTTTTACATGATATAAGGGGGCGGACTATGTCCTGAACAAGTTGGATCTGTAGACAATAAAGACTTACCCTAAATTGGAACAGTATCAAGAACTGCTCCAGATACAGAAATAAATAGTGACAAAAATGGGAGATAATATAATCTATAAAACTGTGGACGGATCGACTAAAGAACTCCAAGAGCAAGGGTCTTAAGATAACAACCTTATCTTGTCCCAAATCACCAGAAAAGTAGCATTAGGACAAATATCTAGACTAGAGGGGCACGAACGCCCCGAGCCCACAAAAAAATAAATAAATAAATAAATAATTTAAATGTAAAGCTAAGCTACAGAGAAGGCCGGATGAGTTCTAAAATGAACCTGATATTCATCAACGATGAAGGAGTAGCAGAGAGTTTCACATATCGCCCGAGTCTCGTAGTTCTATCTCCCTGGTGATGGTATTATACCTCGCTTCCTACACAATACTTAACACGACAACCGTCAAATGGCAACGATTCACCTTTCATAAAGGGGAGTCTGAAATGTTAAAAACAAATTGCAACTGAAATCTAGATAAATGTGTAGGAGTATCCGAGGCATGAGATTTATCTAATGCAATAAATAATAATAAAATAAAGCAAAACGTTCCAGTTAGCAAGAATCAAACGGAAATAAAATTCAAAAAACAATTACGCCTACCTACCTGTCAAAATAATAACCAATCCTAAAAGTATGTTCCCTCTCAGACAATTTGAAATACTTTCAAACCAACGATATAAACAAATAGAAAAGAAAAAAAAAGATTGATGAAGATATTGCAAAGATCATGAGCTATTATTTTGCAAGCGTTTTTCTTTAAAAATGAAATTCCTAATAACATTACCAACCGCCCATACCATTATCACTGCATTTTTAGTTTGAACCCTAAGTCCAAAAGTGCCTTGTTCATTGTATATAACAAATCCATTCGAGAAGCAAGCAACCAGAACTGTGAGAAAAGGCCAAGGGATGTTGCAGCATTTTGATTTTGCTATCAAGGGATTGTATAATTAAAGCATTAGAGATGGGTACCTTGCAAAAAGTAAGTAACTCGGGGACAGAAAATAGACTCCATTTATTGATTCTTAAACTATATACAAAAATGCAAAAGGCAGATTACCCAAAACCTCTCGATAGACAGCATTATTTAAAAATAAGTCGTCTTAAAATCAGCCTATGGTTTGTTGCGGTTTCGAAAAATGGTCGGCCTTGAAATTTGGCAGTTAATAAGAAAAAAAGTTCGATAGCTTTGTGATTGTGCATCCCGGCTCCAAATTTTATCTTAAAAAAATGAACAAATAACACGATTTTTTACGGTAAATAGTTTAAATATTTGAAACAATAATGCAACTAGGACATGGACCGTTTAGAGAGTTTCAGAAGTAAAGCGGTCTTGAACATAAGCCGTACACGTTACACAGTCGTAATGGCTTCGAAAGAAGACGAACTCGAAAATGAGACGGTTTCGAAAATAAGCCAGGTTTTTCTTACTAAAAACGATTTTTTAGGGTATTTCAAGTCGAAAGAAACATCTCTGGGTGGAACCCTTTTGGTGGTACATTTCTAACGCCGATATCGCATGTCCGATACCATGCTTGTACGGCGGACGGATGGAGAGTTGTTACACCGAGATAAAATGGCAGGTTTTCGTGCTGCAAAGAAGGTCGTTTTTCGCTGTAGAGTTTGTAAATTCCTACTGGATCTGTACCCTAGATATAACTAAACCCTTCTTTGTTGTGTACACGTAACAGTTGAATATCGACACTCTGAAACCATACCAGCCAGGTCGCCGTAACATGAATATGTTTTACTGCTTTCCACTATAATCTGTCAGTCCATTACTCACTAATAACACGTTTATGTTTCGGATATGTGACAAACGCGAAAAGTTGATGTTATTTTCAGACCGCCATTAAGAGAACCGTATCGATCAGGAGTAGACGAACCTGTAATTCTGAAACACTAAGTGACAGTGATTAAGCTTGATACCAACTATGTGTGTCATTACACGCCGCATAACAAACTTAACTGACCGAAAACGACAATTCGTGACGTATATCGTTTCCGTGTCTGCCAGGAAAACATTGCCGAGCTTGTTCATATACGTAATGGATTAAGAGTAAGTCTACCTTCACCATTGCCGGACTCTACAATTCCTGCTATCTCTAGAGTTGATAGTAATAGACTTGTCCCCTTGTCATTTGTTGCCACAATGATATCGTCTGGATAGCATGTCTCCTCTAGCATACGCCTTTATTCTACCCCTGATTGTTTCGTCCCTCATCCATCATTCACGTTTCTCACCCTCGTCCTTTCTTCCATTCCTCGTTCCTCATCCACATTTCGATTCTACATTCATCCACCCTTCATATTGTTCGTTCGTTATCCGTCTTTCCATTCCTCATTCATTCACTCATCCCATTACTTCCCCCAATCCGTAATTCTTATTCTCCCACCTTAACCTTCCTTCCAGTTCTTCGTAACATATCCTACCTCAGAGACGTATTTTGATATGTCATTGTCTACCTATTTCTTCTCTTCATCCAATCTTTCCATTCCTTTCATTCAGCCTTATTATCCTAACCCCCCCCCCCCCTCCTCCTCCTCCTCCTCCTTCTCCTCCTCACTTTCGACTCGTCCTCCCCTATACATCCCCTATACATCTAATCCCTATATAGGGTATGGAATGAATACCGTTAAACAATATCGTACAGCACGTATTGGCTTGAGACGTATTTAATCCCATTGAAATGTCAGTTTCGGACAGTTGGCGTGAAACCATCACAAACCATCACTTACTGTCTTGGAATGTCTGAACGTGACAGGGTCCGTGATTCCTGATCGATACAATACGCGTAATGGTGGCCAGAGTGTAACGACAAATTCGAAAGCTTGTCAGGTGTCCGACAATTCACGTGTGATCATTCTGTGACACAAAATAGAACAGACATGACACACTGATGTTACGACGACCCGATAGGTGTATTTTTTGTTATGATAACTCGATTAATGTCGACGTTTCTATTTTTGCTGCTGGCAATTCTCAGACATCCTCGCTACTGACCTTTCAACCCAGGTCCGATGTGGATGGACACTTTAAGGTCACTGTGTGTTTTTTAAATATAGGTCGTTCTCTCCCATACTGTATCATGTAATAGCGATTGTTATCAATCATAGTATTTCAGTGAACATACAGGGATTGGTCGACGGAAGTCATATGTCAGAGATCGGTCAACCGGAACTGAATATTGAATATTTGATCATTCGCGATGAAAACTAACAAGTACATAAAAGGAAAATGTGAGCGATTTTCCAAAGCACCAAGATGAAATTAAGTATATATAACAAAGTGTAGGGATGACATTATACATATCAGAAAACATGAAGATGAAATCAAGTATATATAACAAAGCGTAGGGATGACATTATACATATCAGAAAACATGAAGATGAAATTAAGTATATAATATAGCATGAAGATATAAGTATATATACATGATCGAAGAGACCCTCTCGTTTTGATATTTTGTAAAACTAACTTAGCCGATTACAGTATGGCGGACTATGTCAAAACGACAAGTACGTAAACATGTAACTTTTTTTATTCTATTTCCTTCCTAATACCGGTGGCTACATGTTTTCATTGTTCAGCTATTTTTCACAGTGCTCGTACTGTGTATCGTCCCATCTGATAAAAAAATTACGATGTCGGTCTAACCTCGGGTTTGTCGAATACCATGTATTCCTCGAACTATTGATCTTGACCCCACGAGTTCGAGTTACCGGGGTTTTACTGTATAGCAAAGCATGAAGATAAAATGTGTATCTTACAAACCATGAAGACGTAATATATACACACATATTTTCTAATGTCATTGTCATTCTGTCGAACACCTCCGGTGTTTTTTTTATGGTATTTTGGCCAATTTCTAAAGCAGTGATAGGTATTCAATGATCTCTTAAGGGAAATTTTCTTAACACTCTAGTATGAATTGCTGTTCATTGCCTCTATCTTCATTACATAACATCTCCGTCTAATTATATCAGTGTTACTTCTATTCCCATTTCTACACTGAAGCTTTTGATTGATTGACTTAAATTCAGGTCGAAAAAAAGGTGAGATAATGCAGTAAGCAACTTCCTTTTCCTTGAGTTTCCACAATTGACATGTCATAATTGTAAAGATTTCATTCCACACATCAAATTGTTGAACTAAAAGAGTTGTTAAAGTTACCGATTTTTGTGCCAAATTTCATAAAAGCGACATGTATTGGAATTTGATGTAATAATCTTGACCATTTTTGACAATTAAAAAGTAACTAACAAAGTGTATTAACCATATTCAGAAAACAGGAGATTTGACGTCAATGTTGACGTATGTATTGTTCTGTAATAACGGGAAGTGAATTGTTCATTATCTGCAAGTTGTACTTTGTCGCAAGAATTAACGAAGCAACGCTATTTCTTCATTTTATTTTGTTTCTATATGTATTTTTTTGTTAATTGTAAAATGCAACGAAATTATTCAATCCTTGTATCTTGATCATAAAATAATATACCAATTATTAAAGACAGAATTCGGTCTACAGAAATACAAAGGCGAAATTTGCAATAACTATAAAAGGAGAAAGAGAAAGGCAGCGGCCAGACCGGGATTCAAACCCAGAACCATCCGAACTCTAGTCGGACGCTCTACCAACTGAGCTACCTGGTCGCCAGCGAACGACTCAGTCTAGTTGGGCTACATTCTTCCCTCCTTTTTCTACGTCTTCGTCCCCGAAGACAACAGTATTTACAGCCCAGGTTCGGGTATCCCTTTGCTATCCTATGCATTAATCAAGTAATTGAAACAAGGGTTGGCAAGCTCCCCACGTTTGTAGCAGGGGAAAGAGAAAAGCACCGTTCAGATCTGGATTCGAACCCGGGCACCTCTGAAATATATAGAGACGCTGTACCAATTGAGTTACCTGGTCGCTGAAGATCGACCCAGTCCAGTTTCGCTACAATGGCATGTCAGACATGCATCTTTGATGAGTATTTAATCAAAATGAGATACAACATTAGCTTTAAACGGAGACGTGGTATAAACGTTGTTTGAATCATATCATATGTACATTATATTCTTGTTGTGTATTGTATCACATGTAATTGTTAAGGAAGCAAAACAAAGTATCGTGACTTTTGTTAATTCATTATCTTCAATATAATCGAGTGGTTTAAAAGTAATAATTACAAGATATTATAATATCAATTAAACACATGGGTCGAAATACATCAGATATAATTGCTGAGTAATAATCACATTACAATAAAAAAGCGAAGATTGGTCGACAGAGGTAAGATTGTATTGTTTACGAAAAGTGTATGCGACAAGGTCTTACTTAATTTTAACGGCTTGAAGACTTTCAATATGGCGAAAAAGGGTAATTGACAAATTGTGTTAGCTGAATTTAGAACAGTAAAAAGATATCATAGAAATAAAAACAAATAATAAGTGAATAGAGAAAAAACCCACTATGGGCGGTCAATTGTCTTGTAATATTATCAAAAGTAGTAGGAAATTGCCGCTTTTGGCGCAGTGTCATCCGGTGCACTCCCCTATATAATCCTTAGCACCCCTCCCTGGCACCCCCCTATTGGCACCCCTCTTTGGCAGGGGGGTACCGATCGATGACGTCACAGGGGGTTTCTCATGTATTTGGGTTTTCCTGACTGCATCTATTGATAGCGACAACCTATATACGAGGGGGTACCGATCGATGATGTCATAGGGGGTTCTCATGTATTTTCTTATATAGCGATCCGATTGCATCATGTTTAAAAATACCCAACCGGTTATGAAAACCACAGCGAGAAAGGCATACCGTATTCCCCATCCTACTTTAAATCCATGCCATTATTGTAATAAATTGATGTAAATGACGATTAAATCGGCTACAAATGGTCACAACCATGGTCTCTCCGAGTATGCATTTTTTGTGTGTTTACTGAAGCGGTTGTATACGTATATGCGTCCACTCTGAGTGTGTATTTTTAGCGTGTACACAATTGTACAGCTGTTATCTCTAGAGGCCCTATTATGATGACGTCACGGGCTTCCCCCGATTGCATCATCCGGTGCGATCCTCTATATATCGTTACCACCGTTATGGTGACGTCACGGGTTTTCCCGATTGCATCACGTTTTGAAATATCGAAACCGGTTTCAACCGGATCGGAACCTTCTAGCAGCATAATACAATAACAACACAAATATACGTACAACATGTTATTGTCTCTGTCAATAGAACAGACACGGGTCAGAGAGCCATCCACACGTCCATTCATACAACGAAGGGATATCTCTCGTTATTTGTTTATGTATGACTCCGTCGTATAAAAACAATACAGACTAGGTCACACACACGTTGTATGTTAACCAAGCATTTTACACTCATACAAAACTGTATTATAGCATTTCCTACGTTCTTTATACGTATGCCAATAGTACTCTCACTGTATGTGTGAATCAATCCCACATGTACATACGCTACCAACAGACAGACAATTGTTAAACAAATATCGTGTAGAAAAATGTAGTATGTTCGAGCAATTCACTGTTTCAAAAACCACAATTACAAAGATGTAATTTTGTTCTTTAGAACCACTCAAGCTATAAGGTACATCCATTTTTTTTACCTTTTTTTCCTCACACAAGAATGAATTCCATAGCTAAGGGGAGATAATTCATACAATTTGTAACAAAGAAGGTATTCAACGATGATAAAACTGACCGAGACTGGATTGAGTACTGTGGCATTAATTAGTAAGATATGTAGGAGAAAACGTGGAAATGACTTATCCTCGACTGTCATGGACATGCATGTACAAGTATAATTGATAAACATGTTAATACTTAAATGTCTCGTATCACCCGACTACACAAACAATTCAGCTTTTATTCATTTTTCATGAGTCTATGTCCCCAAATCATCTGATATGTCTCTCATATCATACTTTTATCATTCTTCATATACACAAACACAGATCATGAATGCTTCACAATTAGATGATACGTTATATACATCTTTTATCATGTATTAAACTTTCCAAATTAATAATCCAGTGCAAAATATTTACAGCAGTATTTATGTACATATGAACCTTACAGGGCGACAAGTACATAACGGGTGTTCAGTCAGGAACAGTCAAACCACCTGATATACAGGTAAATAAGTACATCAAATATCTACCTGATATACAGGTAAATATATAGTTCTCAGAAACCTATCATAAAAGGAGCACTTTACAAACATATCGTTAAAAAACAACAGATTTCGGGCGAAGTGTCAAATAAACCATAATGTCAAAATTGATAAAACTACTTTTGAAAAGTTTTGGAATCTTTGGAATCCAATACAAATGAGGTAGGTCCGTTTGATTGTAATACAGGGTTATTTGCTAGTATTTTATCGTTTCGAAAAAAAATTGGAAAATGTATAGGCAGAGTTTCGTTTGTATCTAGCAACCCTAGTGCTTTCTGCAAGCAGGCAATATATAACAATGATGATATGCAGACGAGCAATATCATGTTTTGTATTTGCCAAGTTGTAATTGATGTCGATATATCCTATCTGTAGCCGGATAATAAACTAAAGTCAGGTAAAAATTAAAAACTGATTTGACCATCCGGCTGTACTTAGTGTCATGGATATGGGCTACACTAAACGTTACTGACTAAAGCAATTACAATCTACAAGAAACGGAATGGTAAGTTATCATTATCGAACGAATTCTTAAAACAAACACTCATTTTGATTAATTTTAGTCTTTTAAATCCGTTTCGAGTGCTGTTAATTGTTATTGCCACTGACTGTTTTATTTTTTGTGTATTCATTTTTACTGGTTCAACCCTATAGAAACAGATTTAAGCGTCGAACTCCATTGCCTACAGTTAGGGAAAATCAATACAATGAAAACATGATACAATTAGTGTCAAAATGGTGTTCGATGTTTTCTTCTGATATAATAACCTTCTCAGAAATGATCATAACTTAAACGGGTTTGTTTAATTTTAGACTTATACCAGTTTCTGTTCTATTTGACCTATATTGAATTATTTGTGTATATTGATTATATATTTGCTTGTTTAATCCTAGGAACGGATTTAAAAGCCGAAAAGTTATAGCCAATCCAAGAAAAAAACAGTCACGTGATTCCCGACGACTATATTGAACAGACTAAGGATAATGAAATAGAAACGCGATGTTAAAGTAAAAGTGATCTGACGGAACTAATTACGGCAGCGGAAAGTACCACTAAAGGTAATCAGAGATGTCAAACGTGTAAAATTGTCTTTTTTTATAACTGCCGATGCTTGATTTGTTTATCTCAAAATTATTGGGCTATTTAAACACATTTTAATAATCTTGAGTGAATAGTAACATAAGTAAACATATTGAATATTTATATTTGCTCTAATCAGGGTTCTGTTTCCACAGGTATTGATGGACTAACAAAAGAAAATCGGGAACTTCGTGAACAGAAGAGATGTAAGGTTGGTTTTGACGAGGAGGCTAGTATTGTGTTCATTTGGTCACGTGTCCCATGTGTGGCTCGGCCTTACGGAAGTGTCCAGTTTGTCGGACTTACATCAGAGGCACGGTCAAGGCTATCATATCGTAATCTACCGCCCCTGTTCCCTTTCTTTAGCACCAGAGACATTCTAACAGATATAGGTCTATTGAAGGTCCAGTTCACACTGCTAAATATAACCAACCGTGGTGTAGCAAATCATGTTTCGGCGTGTACAGAGGGTCGAGCGTCCGCGGCGCACAGCGCCGGAGGAGGGCCAGGGTGTGGGAGGAAAACAATCCTAATAGACCCTAGAAGCAATATCCCGTACTCTGGGAACTCCAGAAAGACTGATTATTAACAAGTAGAACCTTATTTTTTAAATGAATAATATTAAATTTTGTACTTTACTCATAGTTTTTTTTATTAACATTAACCTTCGAGATTTGTCAATGTGTATAGACATACCTTAACGACACTATTGTATCAGACTTAAAGTTTCAAGAAGATTTTTTTATCGTTTTTTTTATGATTGATACAGGCGGTCCATGTTAATCATAAAAAAAGAAATTAATAAAAATATATGATTAAAAAAAGATTGAACATTTTAGTGTATGCTTGAACATACAAGCATACATGTATGCTACGACATGGCCACTGACATACGGTGTCGGTGTTCTTCGCTAGCTAACCTGTCCTTTATCCTACAACAACAAAGATTCCACTAACCTCATTGGAATGCGTTGCATTTAATACTACAGGAAAAACACGTCTAATATTTGTTCAACATGTGCTATGTTTCTAAAAATACTAAATATCATTTCAAAATCGGTAAGGGATCTATTACGGTTGCCGGAAATCGTGATTTAATGCGAATGTTGCCACTTCTCTTGTTTTGATATATTAGAGCTATCTAGTCTTTCATCAGCCTTAGTGTATTACTGAAATGGTAATTACGAACCAGGTTCCTAGTTGTACGAGCTGACCTTTAGGATGTGATGCCTATAAAAAGATTCGGATGTCAAGGAGATACATGGTAGCGGTGAAAATACACAGACCTGTTAACTCATTATAGTTAGTATTGTAACAGGAGGCACGGCAGCCTAGTGGTAGGATGCCGGGCTCGTGACTGAAGGGTTGCGTGTTCGAGTCACGGAACGGCACTGTGTTGTATCTTTGAGCAAGATACTTTACTCAGCTTGTTCCAGTCTACTCAGCTGTAAATGAGTACGGGGTTGGGGAGAGCTAGAATGGTTGAATGCTAGCTATTAGTGCCGAATTGGCAGCTCCGGCTGTATGCTCCCCAGGGAGTTGAGAAAGATATTGACTGGTTGCAAAGGCCTTATAACCACGGATAATAATTTGTGAACCACTTTGAGACGACCTGCGAACTTGGTTGTGATCAAGCGGTATATGATGAATAGGATATTTATAGTAAACCCCTCCCTGACGGGATGGATCAGTGAGGGACCAGTGAGGGATGAGGGACTGACCCCATGACCTTTCATAGGAATTCATAGGAATTCCCTCTCAAAATAGATTGAATACCCCATAGGGAACATTGAGGGACGAGGTATTACCTTACGTCAAGTCTATTTTTAGTGCAACTGGTTATAGCATGTAGACATATATTCGCTGGATGCTTTATGGGATGTGGATCTTGCTGATGTATCCAACCTAGGAAAAGAAAACGATGGGATGCGTTATCTTTTCATCGCCATTGACGTGTTTTCACGCCACTTATGAGTAGTTCCTCTTAAAGGCAAGCTTCACAACACAATCATCGATCGATTCAAAAAGATTTTGAACCAGGGCAGAAAACCTAGAGAAGTGAGATCGGATCCAGGAAGTGAATGGGGGAATAGATGGGTGAAGCAATATTTAGATAAAGAAGGGGTGCATGTATGAACCATTACGTCACTCATAACGCTACGCATGTAAATTATGCCAAAAGGGTGATCAGAACATTGAAAACACTCATCTACCGCTATTTCACGCACACCAGGTCCTATCATTACTTGGATGTTTTGCAAGATACGTCCGGAATTACAATGCAAGGCCTCACAGTACACTTGATGGAAAATCTCCAGACGAAATCAATACGTCAAACCAAGAACTCGTATGGAAACATTTGAACGTAGATCACAAGAAGGCTAGAACTCCAAAGTAAAAGAAATTCTCAAAATCTTTCAAGTTTAAAATAGGAGATGTGGTACGGATACCTAGTAACAGACGCACGTTTCAACGAGATTATGGACAGAAATGGACAGAATGTTCACCATTAAAGCGCGATACCTTCGACAAGGTATACCCGTTTACAAAATCGTGGACTACGACGGAGATCTGATAGCAGGGATGTTTTATAATAGTGAGCTACAAAAGGTCGGAAAGGGAAGAGACGACCTGTTTAAGGTGGAAAAGGTATTGAAACGACGCAAGAGAAATGGAATTAAGGAAGTCTACGTGAAATAGCTCGGTTACCCGAAAAAAATTAACAGCTGGATAGAAGAAAGCGACATCCAAGACCTATAAAAAGGACACCATATAAAAGTTGTCTTCATTTCCTTTTTAACAGTTTCTCACCAAGAGATGTTCTCTTAAAACACATGAAAACCATTCACGGGGCAGTCAACCATATCTGCAAATCACTCATGCCGTATCCGCCGCCGCAGGAGGTACAGTTGTTGCTTTTATCGCAGGGATTAAAGTCACCGCCGCCACCGTCGCCACAACTGCAGCATCGGGACTTTGTTTTTAAACATCCCTTCACAGCTAACGTGTCTGGTCCTACTTCCTGTGGGAAAAGTACTTTGTCAAAACTATGCTACAAAATTGTTTGACAAAAATAACACCAGGTCCTCAAAGAATCATATGGCTCTACAAACGATGGCAACCTCTATATGACGTCATCAAAGTATACCCATCAGTTGAATTTATACAGGGGATACCCCTCGACCTAGATCAAGATTCTTTCATTAATCCGAGTGTTAGAAACCTTATCATACTGAACGACCTAATGTCCATAGCATCTAAGGATCCACGAGTTGTTTACGGAGGGGAGCCACCACAGAAACCTATCCGTCATCGCCAAATCAAAATCTTTATTATAATAAGGATCCTACTCTAAGACGAAATTGTCACTATTTAGTGATGTTTAATAACCCCGTGGATAAGCAGCAAATCATGACGTTGGCCCGGCAAATGTATCCAGAGAATACAAAGCACTTAATGAGACAATTCAGTGAAGCTACAGACAAACCATACGGATATTTACTGGTGGATCTGAAACCCACTACCCCTGAATCTCTACGTCTGCGCCGTAATGTTTTCCCGGAAAAGCATATAAAAGGACCCATGCATGTTACTTCGATTCATTCTGAGGATAACACTCCTACCGTGCAGACGTATTCAGGAGTCTCTGAAGAAGATTCGTATTTAGCTGCTGTAGTAGAAGAGTCACAGATCAATATGATCAGCTGTGAAGATTGTGGTGTTGTCTTCAAAAACTTGCATGATCTCCAGAAACACATTAAGAATTGGTGTCCCGATCAATCTTCATTGAAGAGGAAAATGTCTGAGGAAGATTCTTTACATGACAAAAAGATTAAATTAGAGAAAATGATCTCGGAAGACAGCGACACGTCGCCTGAGTCATATGATGACTATGACGATGACGTATTCACGCAGTTTGCAGAAATAGCCAGAGTGAAAAACGAAGAACAATGGTAAATTAGTGAAATATGAGAATCAAGGAATCTCACATGAGGCTAAATCGAAGGCTGACATAAAACTTAAGGACGAGGACCTTAAATAATTCCTAGGTTACTATGGAAAACTGCTGTCCTATTTATTGCAGTTAAGACACGGTAGATTACACGGAGAGGTTATAGATTCCATTGAAAACTGCATGGCTGATGGCATGGATAGTGAAAAGGCCATTCGAGTAATAAAGGCTATTTGGATTCCATCAAAGACACTGATGACGAGGAGAGTTTTAATACTGATTCCGAGGGATCGGACAATGAGGAAGATTATGAAATGGATGAAGACGATGGTGAGGCTGAGGATTAGATTAAATTTTCAGCCCGAAAGTTTTGATTGAGTTAATTGTATATACAAAAATATGATTGAAAATAATTAAGAACACGTGTAAATAGTTCCTGTGGTAAATAAAACTTTTATGCATATCTAGTACCATATAGAACAAGGGGTGTTTATTTTAAAAGTAATTTACAAAATATATACGGACAATGATACAGATGTACATTAGAACATTTCCTACTTTCATGCATATATACTATCATATCATAGAACAAGAGGTGCTTATTTTAAACGTAATGAACATATCTTATACTATTTACAACCATGAAGCAAAATTAGCATTAATTAACATACATACTTTGTGAAAATAAATAGACACACGAATATATCTATATAGTTGTACAAACGATAACATCATAAAAGGTAAGATTTTGTTCTTTCATGTCAAATGTATGAAATGGTTCATCACTGTGAAGTTTTATAATGACCATAAGCCAAACTCTCTATTCCAGTGAAATACCGTGTGTCGTCGTAAGGAGACAGACTGGTCTTGTTGACCGTTATACTGTAGAGTATGTGATCAAAACTACGTATAAGATTCATTTAATGTTTGCAATTGCTTTCTTCAAAAAGACATAGTAAGTACGTTTGGTGTCTCAATTGCTTTTGAATAACAGATTTCTTCACTCCCTTGTCTGTACGTTTACTACACCCCCACACGCCAGACTATACATTTTGGGGGTTAATTCAACGAACTGATCCATGATGCGACCATTATTACACTCGTCTTTCATTTTACCGAGGACTTTGCAATTGTTCATGCTGAACATAGAACTGTCTTTTGGGAAATTGCTTGTTTCAAACAGGTCAGCGTTGTCTTGCATGTCTCTGTACCAGTCAGGTGTTTCTATACTGTATGCGAGGGAGTCCATGTCAGTGAATAATAATTCTGCTTTTGATCCATACTTTTGTTTGATGAAATCATAATTGAACTGATACATGAATATTTTCGATACCTCTAGAATACAGAACCCTGCATAAATAGACCAATTTAAAACAATGTTTGTTTTCTTCATGTTGACGGCGACCCTTTGTTAAAAAATTTGAAAGACTTAAAATTTGGTTTAGCACACACTTTTCTTAATCGTTTTGGTGTATTGACAAGTTCCACTGAAACTGGCTTTTTCATGTTTTCTATTGTTTTGCCAAATACATAGTTGTTTATAAGTTTGAAAAAGTCCTTCTCGAATCTGTTTCGTGCTTCTTTTCTTTTGAATGTATTAAAGTCAATGTAAGGCTTCAGCCAAGCGGATTGGGTAAATTCAATAACACGCAGAATTTTCGTAAATATCATACCTTTAGAAAGGTAGTATTTTAAATTCCGGTAATGGAGAACATATTGCTGCTTGGAGCAGAGATTTGGAACAAGTTTTCCGGAAGGTTTACTTTTGATATTCAACTTCTCACGAAGCTTTAGAGAATGTGGAGAGAGCATGTCCTTTGTTATGCTGATGTTCTCGGGTGCTAGGGGATATTCGTTGTGCTTGTCGTGCAAATGAATCGGATATTCAAGGTCAACTTCCAAAATGTAGCCCGTGTCCGCATTGTCGTCAATATTAGATACGTCAAACTGTGCGATTTGTTCTGCTGTCAACCATGCACAGTCCTTTTCCGGTAGGGATTCAGACATGCTTGTACCATATAGGTTATTCATGTAAAGGTACGTGAGCCAAGTGTTTGGTTTGGACGGATCGCATTCCGGCGACTTGGGATTATTAGCCTGTGCAAATTTCTTTGAAATCATTGCCACACCACCTCGAATACCCTTTTCAAACATCAGTACCATGTCGTGTTCATAGTCTGTTTCGGATAGATCTGAATCTATCAGTTTATTATAAAACCGATCCTTTCCGGGCAATTCATTTCCGTCAAACGTTTCGGGTGATGTCACGTAATCGTACGGAAACACTCCCTTCCTAAGAAGAACTTTGAGATGTTGCTTTTTTGGGAAGCGCTTTGACAAGTTTGGGAATTTATCTATTCCTTCGACTGCTAAATTTGACACCAGTTTGTCAAGCGGTGCATTTAGAAATTATAAGGAATCTATGAATCTCAGATTCCCAAGGGAGAATAACGTATTTTTCCATATGGCTTGGTATACAAGACAAGGGTTTCGATTTAAATTTCCCCGCCGATTCCATCAACAAATGCATATCATAACCACGCAAGTTATGAAATACCACGGGGATGTAAAAAAGCGAGTGTGTATGTACATACGTCTACACATCTGGAAAGTTAAAACTTTAACTGCATCCTAAACTATATTTTGATGAATCTCAATTATTAATGTTTCTAATCATAAACACCTAGGTTTGTTTTTCAACAGCAAGGCTAATTGGTATAACCACAGAAACTATTTATACGAAAAAGCTTATAAAAGAATTAATATACTTAGAATGTTGAAATACAAAATTGATAGAAAATCACTCGAAACTATATATATCACATTTATACGTCCAATTCTGGAATATGCAAATATTATCTGGACAAACTGCACGCAGAATGAATGCAGTGTCTTGGAGTCTATCCAACTAGAAGCAACACGTATTATTTCAGGATTAAGACGTGGAACAAGTCATGCTATCTTATATAGAGAATCTGGTTTTATAACACTTAATAGAAGAAGACATTTGCATCAAAATATTACTTTTTATAAAATATATAATAGGAAAGTTCCCTCTCATGTCTATGATATAATTCAACCGTACATTAATGATAATACTGGCAATTATCATCTTCGCCTCAATAGAATTTTTGATGTTCCTATACCAAGAACTCAGTTATATAATGCCAGTTTTTTCCCGAAACTGATGTCTGAATGGAATAATCCAACCTGCCTGTATCCCACAATGACATCCATTGGATCTATAAAAAGAATTTTTTTACACTCAGAGAAAATGGATTCTCAACCCCAATGTACTGATATTTTTAAATACAATGGTGATCGAAAATTTAATATTACCTTACGTCAAGTTAGAAACTGTGCCAGTAACCTGAATTCAGATCTATTTGAATCTCACCTAATTGATACCCCTGCCTGCTTATGTAGTTCTCCTGTTGAGGATTGTGATGACTTATTCTTACATTGAACTCTGTGTACTAATCAAATGCAAATTCTCCTAAACTCCATTTCTGCTCTTAATGACATTATTCCATTAAATACTCAGACTTTTCTTTATGTATGTCGAAGGCTCGATATCAATATGAATATAAGTATCTTGGAGATAGTTCAGAGATTCGTTAAAGATACAAGACGCTTTAACTACATTACACTTACTTGTTTATCTTTTTTCACGTGACTTTGCTGTAGGGAATGATTCCAGTACATAATTGTACTATGTGCTGTCCACCAGCATATTTTCAATTGCCTTTTTTTGTAAAATCTAGTTTTTGTACAACCATTACCAAAAAAATAAAATAATGACATGCAAATATTAATATTAATGTACATAATATACATGTTTTATCATTACTTCAATTCAATATGATGTGTGTAAACTGTTTATAACTGTAAGGAGAGGGCGCTCATAGGGTTTGCCTGTTGACCAATTCCTTTGTATCTAAGATCTGAACAATAACTATTCTGAAATGAAACTGATAACGCTTTTGTAAGTAAAGGCGTCTAATATACACAAATTGGGAAAACCCACACCGGGCTTAAAATAACTTCGATACAGCAATATAGAAGCGGACCTAACCGGTTTCTCTGAAAATAGACTTGACGCAAGGCAGTCACTCGTCCCTTACTGATCCATCCCGTCAGGGAGGAATTTATTATAAATATAGAGGGAGGGATAAAGTGGCGTAGAACTCTCATTTCCTATGCATCATCAGATATATAAAAACCTCGAATTATTATTATTATCATCATTATTATCATATATTACACCTTTATATCAAAAATGAAAGATAACAATATTGTATAGGAGAGACGAAGTCAATGATACACCACTGATGTTACAGTGGCGGACCCAGAGGATATTATTGGGTTTCAGCAAACAACCAAAAATCTTGTTCGTTTTTCTCAATTTCCTAATTGGAATAACCTTTCCAAGGAAAATTTGAATCCCCTCCCTCACGATTGGCGTTTGAATCTACCACTATACCGTATTGGGATTTATAATGCAGTTTTAGTGAAGACTGAATTTACCAATATCTGGCTTTATAATGAAAATGATTTTTTGTTATATCGTTAAGATATCATTGTAATATTTTTATCATATATGTGTAATGTAATTCATGTCTTTGAATTCTCTCCACATTGTATTTTGTATCATGTAGACCCATATCCTAAAGCACTAATACTAATTTAGTCATGATGATTGGTCGTTTCACACACTGTCGTACAATGTAGTAAACCGAACGATTTGTTTTCCAAATGTCGGTAAAGTTAGGCTTCATATACTTTCTATAGCATGTGTCGTTATACAAAAGTTGAAAAAGATATATCAAAGTAAACCCGCAATAAAAGTTAATTAAAGAGAGGAATTGCGGAAACACAGAGCAAATGAGAGCAGGTATTCCGGAAGTGAAAGTGTTAAAAAATATAATTAACACTTCATAAAGAATGAAGACCGCTGTCGTGGTGAAATGATGTTATCAGAATGCCAATTACTGCATATGAAACATAACGGTGATTTCTCAGGACGGCCGTTTGTTGATATAATTGTAACGGTGATTTCTGAACGGAAAGTGGAAATCAGTACCTTATCGTCTATTATTAACATGTATCAGTCAGATATACTGTTTTGTAACACCGTCTATTATTAACATGTATCAGTCAGATATACTGTTTTGTAACACTGTACTTTAAGCATGGATCAGTCACAGGCGTTCTGTTTTAAACAAGATAAGTAAATATCATTGATCAATGATATGGGAAATCCTTTTTGTCATATTTTTCAGCTGTGGCATATATTCATAGATGTCACATGAATTCCTCAAACGTATCATGTATAGGCTAAAACAACTCCTTGATTAGTGCTTCAGAATAATAGGTAAAACACGGATTTCCCGTAAATAGACATTTAAACCGTAAAGTAAATCATGTATTCAAATACCAGCCTGTAGCTATTAATAGAACATTATATGAAAGAAAACAAATTTTCTGTCCAGCACTATAGAATAATAATCATACATCACGATTAGTAGTACGTAGGTGGTATTTGATTAAAAATTAAGCAGACTATATTTACAATTTACAGAAATGTGTTATACGTGTTCCTACTGTTATATACAACCGTGACCAGACCTAGATGTTCTTAGCCACCAAGAAGCGTCATTTCGTATGATAAAATGATGGGTAATTTTCATGTCTTATTATAAAGTGATGAAAACAACTTACATTTAATGGGTTTTTTTGTTAATTATTCCATATGATTCAAATTTTCATTCTATTGGTATTTCAATATGATTAATAGCTGGAGATATATCAGCTAAATGTCAGACACTGCTCTACAAAGTGTATGAAAATTGAGAAATATCCATTCATTATTGTATCTCGGACAGAACACTCCAGTATATAGATATTAATATTCATTCATTGTTGATATCGTGAGTAAATTGTACTTCAATAGTACGTATTATCATTTGGCTGCCACATACATCGCTCAATATTATAATTGAAAGCATTTAAAGGCATAGTAGCAGTAGTGACATCCCAATGTCGTTTATTGATATATCGGGAATAAAATCAATATATTTAGAATTCTCAATCTATTTCATATTATATGTTCTGTTATTATTACGTCTAAGGGCCTCCAATTGTATGTCACGGTATAATGAACAAATCTTGAATGAGTTTCCACAATGTTTAATTATTGAATGCTGTAACGACTTCCCAAAGAGAAACTTTTATCTTTATTATTAGCTGTATTTATTGATTCAAACGATATCTGTAATATAGTTACACGGTTACTGCTGTTACACATGGAGAAGTTTAGACATTTTCACTTTTAGACCCGCCGTTTAATGTTTTATAATACATAAGGGAGGGAATGTACGAAAATAGCTAGCAAAGATCCGTCAATTTACACGTAAGCTATTCTAAAATCTCGAAATAAGTATGACCGAGCACAGAATATAGGCCTTTACGTGTGTTCGTAAATTTACAGCAGAGAACGAAAGAGAAAATACCACTGACAAATCAGAAGTCATAGAGAGAACACTGATTAGAGAGAATGACATATACATTGTATCAAGTATTCAAGTTATCGTGATGTTGGGATCGGGATTGGACGCCTATACAATGACGTGCCGAATTAACGTGAGTTGTAACCATTACATTGATTTCTAAACTCTTCCAAGTCACATAGTCAGGTGGAACGGTTAACAATTGTTTTTAAGAAATATCTTGTATTTGCTCGTAAATGTAGCACATGATACAATCTCAATATCTAATACACCTAAATTCCCCTGGCTTCGCCACCAGTTCATGATGTTTTCCTTTTTGTTTTGGTATATCCCCAGTTCCAATTATTTACTTGTCATTGATACTGTTGTGTTTATTTGTGAAATAGTTTATTATGACGTCAACTAAATTCCTGAAGGGTTACAAAATGAGCAAAATACTTCAAGAATTGCTCTATGAGTTTTGATTTGATACCATCATTACTTTGATATCAGCGTAAATTGTATTTAGATCGTTTTTCCTGTTTAAGTGTGTGAATAGTATGTTCGACTGTCCATATCGTATAAAGCAAATCAATTTAATGGTTCCAGACAGGTTTCGTAGGTCAAACTGCGTAGTTCGATTTTATCCCATCAGGAGTTGAAATGATGTTAAGAAACGTAGTGTTTTAATGAGGTGTCAGCACGATTGTAGCTTCCTCAATGTTCAGCCTGATATACTTTTTAGCGTATCAATGTATAAGCGTAAACAGAAGTGAAACATCTCTGTTTCAACCCATTTCACATGGTCCAATGTTATCTTATATACCATGTATTTATGTGCGATTACTTTGTATTTCGTCTGTATTTTATATATAAACTGTTATTTGTTATTAAACGTATAAGCGGGCCTTTTGGCTTGTCGGAGTGAAAGAAATAACTCTTTTATTTTTTCATTTTGGCAAATAATTGAACCTCATCAAGAGAAAAGTGACAAGATAAAATAAAAATACATAATTCAAAAACACGTACAACATAAGTACAGCCATGACTGATTGATCGTTTCCAATCTCCGAACGGTAAATCTTTTCAACATTTCTTTGAAGTTCGGGATGCTACTATGTTTGTGTACGCGACAAAAGCCGTGTCCCCTCATGTACAGCACTTGAACTGACCCAATGTGTATACATTCTGTAGTTTGGACCAAATGCACTATGTATTTTAGGGTTGAGGCTAATTTACTAGTTTCTTTGATCACTGACACAGTCAGTCGTGCCGACTAAACGGTTCGTCTTGACAGAGGGACAGGTAGTCGGTGAACTTGTTTCATAATTGTTGTAAAATAAATAAAGTTTAAAAAATTAAATAGTCGGTGAATTGGAGAACTTTGTTATACGTAGTCCTTTTAATGCATACTATTTGATGGGTAAGGGAAGGAATAATATAATGTAATAAAATAATATAATAATGTATAATAAACAACCTTTTTACATTTATGAATGCAATGTAATTTATATGAATAATATTAATCAATTGTTGTTGTGATATATCTATATTCGTTGACGTCATATATAAAAAAAAAAAAACACAACATGGAAATTAAATAGTGTAGTATGTCTGAACGTGTTTGCTGCGTCCGTGTATTGTCGACGTTCCACAATTTAAAGTTCCGAAAAAAGTAAACATAGCATACGTGTAGTGCTGCACGGGTCTGAGGTGCAATTAACTCTGACTCATGGTCACATGATTGTTTAGTCATCAGCTAGTGGGGACTTCCAATCCGATATACATATCAAAGCTTTTAAATTTCACGGATAATAGTAATGATTAGTCAAATTTAGATTACAATGATACGATGGCCGACAAGAGCCTGGCAAAAAGATGTGAATTTTCATATCTTTTTGTACCATGGTACTTTTTTTTATATGGTACACAAAGATATTAAAATTCAAATCTTTGTGTACCATGTAAAAGTGTACCATGGTACAAAAGATATGAAAGTTCTCTCTTGTCGGCCATCGTACAATGATCTGATGACACACACACATAAGGACATTACTGATAACTGGCCAGAACCAGTCATAGCAAGGCTGAGCCTGCCAGCACAAATATAGATCACACTGGAAAACCCCAGAACATTTTGATAGTGTCTATATTTAGAATCCGTGTATATATAAACACGACACTCTGTAACTACTACCAACATTTCCAGGTAATCCAACAATGTTTACACGGCGAGATACTTTTGACAGGCGGCCTCTTATATTATAGGAGTACATTTCCAGGATACTTCATACAGACACTGCAAGTGTTACTTTTCTTTAAAGTTTTAAATATTTTGTAATACGTTCAGTATGATAAATATAACCATTAGGTCTGAACTATAAAATAGTGTATTTTCTATGACTGGTGCTGGTATAAAGTGCGATAATATATAACTAACGTTAGGACACACTGTAATAGCGTTAATCCTCTCTCAAATACTACTTTCAAGTGCAAATTCTGTTTTCTTTTTAGGTCACACGAGCTTTGCGCAAGTGACCTATTCTGATCGCTTTCCGTCCGTCGTCGTCCGTGGTGCGTAGTGCGTAATTTTTTTACATTTTCAACTTCTTCTCAAGAACCAGTGAGTGGAATTTTTTCAAACTTGGTCAAAATCATCCTTGGTAGATGAGGCAACAAAATTGTAAAATTAGGATACCTACCCCAACCCCTGGGGCCAGGTCGGAGCCCCAAAGGGAAAATTTACAAATATTTCAAAAATCTTCTTTTCCAGACTCAGAGGTACTACAGCCATTTTCTCTGCATGGAAGGAAAAACCATCAGGGGCTTTATTTGAATTGTAAACTTCAGGACCCTCGATCTATCCGTTCTCTCTTGGGGAGGGGGTAAAGTTTACTATAGTTTATATAGGGAAATAGCACTTTTGGGTATATTTTGACAATTTTCTGAAGAAATTATTCTTATTTAGTGAGAATCATCCTTGAAGAAAGATGGTTTTGAAATTGTAAAATTGGGATTCTACCCCAACCCTAGAGGCCAGGGCGGGGCCACAAAGGGATAATTAACCATTTTTTCAAAACATTTTCTCTCCAGATTCAAAGGTACTACAGTCAATTTCAGTGCTTGGACAGAAAGATCATCAGGAACTTTATTTGAATTGTAAACTTCAGGACCCTCGAGCTATCCGTTCTCTCTTGGGGAGGGGGTAAAATTTACTATAGTTTATATAGGGAAATAGCACTTTTGGGTATATTTTGACAATTTTCTGTAGAAATTATTCTTATTTAGTGAGAATCATCCTTGGAGAAAGATGGTTTTCAAATTGTAAAATTGGGATTCTACCCCAACCCTAGAGGCCAGGGCGAGGCCACAAAGGGATAATTAACCAATTGTTCAAAACATTTTCTCTCCAGACTCAAAGGTACTACAGTCATTTTCAGTGCTTGGACAGAAAGATCATCCGGAACTTTATTTGAATTGTCAATTTCAGGACCCTCGAGCTATCCGTTCTCTCTTGGGGAGGGCGTAAAATTTACTATAGTTTATTTAGGGAAATAGCACTTTTGGGTATATTTTGACAATTTTCTGTAGAAATTATTCTTATTTAGTGAGAATCATCCTTGGAGAAAGATGGTTTTCAAATTGTAAAATATGGATTCTACCCCAACCCTAGAGGCCAGGGCGGGGCCCCAAAGGGAGAATTAACCATTTTTTCAAAAGAAATCCTTTCCAGAATCAGAAGGACAACAGTCAAGTTCAATGCTTGGATAGAAAGATCATCAGGAGCGTTATTGAAATTGTCAATTTCAGGACCCCCAAGCCATTCTTTCCGCCTTAGGGAGGGGGTAAAGTTAACCATAGTTTATATAGGGAAATAACACTTTTGAGTATATTTTATCCATTTTCAGCAAAAAATTACTCAAACTTGGTCAGAATCATCTTTGGTCAATGAGGGTATTACATTGTAAAATTGGGATTCCTGCTTTATCCCCAGGGGCTAGGGTGGGGCCCTAAAGGGAATATTTATCAATATTTTAAAATTCTTATCCTTTGATGACATGACAAGTATTGTATTTCACTTAGTTTATATGTTGATTTCCACATTATAACTAAAAAATAAAATAAAGCTACCAAAGTTTGTGTATAAAATAACTCTTTGCTATTATATATTCCAAATTGGACAACAACATTTCTTGAAGAACTGCATGTTCGTATTTGTTTCTTATTATTCTGTTTTAAACATAGGCTATCATAATTTATAACTTGTACATATTGTTTACGATACCTTATATAACGTTTGCACTTAAATTTACAGGATAATACGCAACAAAAACATGATGGGTGGATCAACCAACAATGTTGCAAACAATTCATCGATTTATCGCCATGGACTTTTTTTGTGTAAACCATTCAATGTGATAATCTTAATCTATGGGGTATTTGAGAGATACAAGGTAAGTTTGCAGTGTTGCCCACATACTATGAATCGCACTACCGAATTGTTGATCAAATAATATTTTTTCTGCCCTTTTGAACCGTTTCCGAACATAAATCATGGTAAACATATTATATAATAAGCACTGCAAGTTCTTTCAAAAATAAATTTGGCCAGCAACCTGTAAAAGTAGAAATTTTCGCAAGTGGGAATGATAAACACATCTCGGTGTGCAAATTATCGCCACGACATTAGTTTTGATATATGTATATCTTTATAATTCATATATTTGCGTGTAGACATTTACTTTACTCAATACGCGAAACTAGCGAGTATTGCCATATCGTGAACATTTCTACTTTTACAAATATAACCATATTGAACCATTTTACATCGGTATTATTTCAGCTATATAATAATGCCAGTGTACAGTGAAGTCTTTACCAATAAAACATTGAGAGTAGGTACCCATATACAATAGATGAGTGATATTATATAACGTTGTTGTATATGCAATAATATTATATAGATTTCATAAGTAAAACCGACAGTATGATCCAATTATTGACACTTGATCCTAACAAACAAATATTGGCTGGATACGTATTTCTTAAATATATATGAGCATTGAAACAATAACGAAAGTGCAGACAAAAGAATTTGCAGAATTCATCATAAGTGTTTCTGGATTGTACATGTATATATATGATAGAAATATCCAACCGAAGCGTATAGAATAATGGGCGAAAACCGAGGCTTGCCAAGGTTTTTGAACTCAAATTGTTTACCCGAGAGTAGGACATTTCTATCATACAAGAGTTATGTTATACCCGAGAGTAGGACATTTCTATCATACAATAGTTATGGTATACCCGAGAGTAGGATATTTCTATTATACAATAGTATGTTATACCCGAGAGTAGGACATTTCTATCATACAATAGTTATGTTATTCCCGAGAGTAGGACATTCCTATCATACAATAGTTTTGTTATACCCGAGAGTAGGCCATTTCTATCATAAAATAGTTATGTTATACTCGAGAGTAGGACATTCCTATCATACAATAGTTATGGGATACCCGAGAGTAGGCCATTTCTATCATAAAATAGTATGTTATACCCGAGAGAAGGAAATTTCTATCATACAATAGGTATGTTATACCCGAGACTAGGACATTTCTATCATAAAATAGTATGTTATCCCCGAGATTAGGACAATTCTATCATACAATAGTTTTGTTATCCCCGAGAGTAGGCCATTTCTATCATACAATAGGTATGTTATACCCGAGAGTAGGACATTTCTATCATACAATAGTTATACCTGAGTAATATTGTTACATTGCTTACCACTTTATTTGATTGACCAAAATCAATTAAATTGGCGTTAAACTTGCCGCGGCATGATGTCATCTAATTGTCTTTGCACTGTGACGTCATTCCCATTTAAGATAGATTGATCTAAAACGTTTTCTGCATTGTGAGCAAATTATATCTTTTATGGATGGCTATGTAAGTAAAATCTAAATTCAGTCATAATGTAAGCGATCAACAGATTGGTATTGCATGCTACAGTTAATTAAAAATTACAATTTACTTATATTTATTTTCAGAAAATATGACGATAAATCCGCCTGTTGAAGGGTGTTATTTGTTCCGAAATCAATCATCAGGAAACGAATCTATGAAATCAAAGATGGCCGACCAGTCACGTCTGGCAAGTTTCTATTCATAACCTCGTATCGCCAATTCAATGTATGACAAGGAAACGCAACTAGAACAACACCAGGCTGAACACGTTTCAAGTCCAGAAGATACAGCTCCTTCGGACGAGACACAGACAGTAGAATCACGTGATCAAAGTGGCAGAGGAAACATGTATAATACAAATCATGATTCTATTAGTCATACTAGGACCAACGAAACGTCGACTGGAACACTAGAGACAGTCCCACCGAAGTATCAGCAGTTCTCTGTACTCGCCACCCGTCTTAACTCATATAGACACTGGCCAAAGCATCTCAAACAACGTCCCGAGGACTTGGCAAAAGCTGGTCTCTTTTATGAAGGTAAGGATAATATCGGAAACCTTGAACTGTGCACTTCAATGTAAAAACCATCGAATATATAGTTAATTATCAATTCCTTTTGGATCGATAACTCACACTGACCCTATTATTATGCATTTCTAAGTGATAAATTATATATTCCAAAGTCTGTGAAGTTAAGAAATAATGTTAATAGGCAGCTCTGATCTTTTGATTTCCAATATTGTTACTGATTTTTCTTTTTGTCTTGACACACAGGAAAAAACGACTACGTAAGATGCTTCCACTGCGCAGGGGGAATGCGTGAATGGGACCCGGAAGATGAACCTTTTTATGAGCATGCGCGGTGGTTCCCTTTTTGTCCATTCATGAAACTGATCAAGGGCGACAAGTACATAATGGGTGTCCAGTCAGGAACAATCCAACCACCTGATGTACAGGTGAATATATAGACATTAACGGTTGTACCAATTTATACCAAAGCTGTTTCAAATAGTTATATCAGCTTAACGCAATGCGATTCATGTCTTTACAATGTAATAAGAAGGCAAATAAAACAACATATTCAAATGAACATACATATATTTACATTCAAATTAATTATATCACGAACATATATTTCTAGCAAGCTTCAATTCTAAAGGCTGTTTCAGAAATAAGCAAGAATCGCGTGTAAATTAGGGGTTCTTATAGTTCAGAATATTGTTAAGTTCTCTGCATCCGATATATTAGAACTTGATTTATTTTGAACGATGTCTAAATTCTAGCTTGCTGGTTTAGAGAACAATTAATGAATGTTTGATAAAAAAAAAAAAAAAATTCAAAGCTGTAGTGCATACTTGTCAAATAGAGTTCTTATTACTCATTATGTTATTTTGTTTGTAGCGCGATGAGTCCAGACAAGAGATCGATATGTTTGAACATCCAGCTGTACTCAGCGTCATGGAACTGGGCTTCAGTAAAGACATTCTGACAAAGGTCATTACAGTGTACAGGAAACGTCACGGTATGTATACCTTCTGTACAACTATTTATGTCAATACTGGTGTTAACTAAATAGTTATTATTCTCATTTGTATTTTCAATATCATGTAAATAAAATGTAATAATTTGATATTTTAACCTTAATATTTTAAATCAAATACTTTAAACAAAATTATGTGATTTTTGAAAGAAAACATATCTGAATGTCAGTTTGAATAACACTTAATGCATATATTTCTTAAAACGAATTTTTGACCATATATCTATTATCATTGGTTCACTTTACAGGCACGGATTTATGTGCTGAGAAGCTTTTGCATATCGTCTGGGAAATAGAAGAAAATTATGACATGGATGTCATCCCAGAAGACGACATTATAGAAACCAAACAGGCCAATCATAATCAAGAGGAAAGGGAATGTGAAAGAACATGTGAAGATACGGAACTCACGAAGAAAGATGAAATTACGAAAACGAAAGGTAATGAAAAAAGATATAGAAATTTCATGAAAATATGCTTCAGGATTTTTCATGGAAAACTTAATGCTACGACTGTGTGAACAAATTATAATCTACAATACTAGAAATTCTACTCTTCACGTGGTTACGGACTATTGCATAGAACATCTGCGACCATAACCATACAGTTTACGTTTGGTAAATATATGAACACGGTCTCGGAACGATATCCAATTATATGGGACTATATGGAAGCCATCTCCATTTCGAATAAATGAAAATGGGAACTTTTACGAATTTGTAGTGATTGTTTCCTTAACTTAATGTTTTATTTGTTTTACAGGTATTGATGAGCTAACAGAGGAAAATCGAGAACTTCGTGAACAGAAGATATGTAAGGTGTGTCTCGACGAGGAGGCTAGTATTGTGTTCTTGCCTTGTGGACATTTGGTCACGTGCCCTATGTGTGCCTCGGCCTTACGGAAGTGTCCAGTTTGTCGGACTTACATCAGGGGCACGGTCAAGGCTATCATATCGTAAGCAAATGTGTACGACCGAACAACATTCAGCTCAAAAATTGCGCAAGCGAGCATTACCTACAGCAAAATTGAACATGTGAGCAATACGAAACACATTCATCGTCAGATCGGAATGCAGATGATCACAGCTGACCTTGAATGTACCGTTACATGATATATTGCCGACTTGTTCATTATACTGGGCAATCATCACCCACTCACACTGTACAAAATCTGTATTTTTCAAAAGTTCATTTTCTGATATCCAAATTTTGTAAATCTTCCATGAGATCAACATTTTGTTGATACAACTACATTTCTGTTAGAGCTTTTCCATAATAAATCATGTGAAGGAGGCGAGTGGCACGTGTATTTAAACACTATTGTTGTAGTGTTAAATCCGAAACTCCCTACCATTCCATATATTGAATCAGTTTCAGCATTTGATGATTGATAGACCTCTTGAGAATAGCCTCTCACCACTCCCAAAGAGTATATCCTGAAACAGCCCTTAGTGAATCTTTGTTCAAAGAAAACCTATTTTTCTTTACCAAATACAGCTAGCAGACAATATGTCTTAATATGATAGTTCTGATTAATATATAAATGTTAACATTTTCAGGAAACCAATCTTTTGTCTATCATACAATTTTATTCAGCATTGTCAGTTAATTCAGCATTGTCGGTTCATTCAGCATCGTCGGTTCATTCAGCATCGTCAGTTTATTCAGCATTGTCAGTTCATTCAGCATTGTCAGTTTATTCAGCATTGTCAGTTTATTCAGCATTGTCGTTTCATTCAGCATTGTAGGTGCTCTTTTTGTGCAGAACTTAATTTTTTTTTTGTAATTTCTTTTATAAATTTATTTAAGATGAGATTTATGCTTGTTAAAAAAATATATTTGAAAATGAATTAAAAACACATTACACTTGTTGTTTTCTTTCCTTATTGTCTTTACAATCTTATATTGTTTAATGTTTAAACCTACACTATTGATAACCATACATAGATCTCTACCATCCACACGAAGTCTCGTATATAATCTCTATATCTTTACATATTGGACAATGTGTAAAACACAGTAACATGTTTCCTACACAATCTGTTACATCCACAGATCTCCGTCTCACACACATAACAGATATGCTCCCTCAACATTTAAGAAAGAAAATATCAAAAAGAAAAGTTGTTTTTATAAAGCATTGGTAGGAAGCAGCATTGACCGTTTCCGATGATGTGACTACTGTTGCTACAATAGGAGACACAGCTGATGCTGCGATATTTGCTGCAGCTGCACTTGGATCCCCTGCAGCAGCCGCTGTCTGTAGGGGAAGGGTACCATCTACACCCTGGGGCACCTCTCCTGTTGCTTGAGTGGGGAGAGTAAAGTTCATTGGGAGGTTAGGGAGGGGAGCAGGGGTTTGAATAGACATCGGCAGAGTAGCTCCCGGGGAAAACGCAGCACTTGGTGGTGCGGGACTGCCCCTTCCTGGTGGTGACATTGTACTGCTGGTAGTCACACCTGCAGNCCAACCACCTGATGTACAGGTGAATATATAGACATTAACGGTTGTACCAATTTATACCAAAGCTGTTTCAAATAGTTATATCAGCTTAACGCAATGCGATTCATGTCTTTACAATGTAATAAGAAGGCAAATAAAACAACATATTCAAATGAACATACATATATTTACATTCAAATTAATTATATCACGAACATATATTTCTAGCAAGCTTCAATTCTAAAGGCTGTTTCAGAAATAAGCAAGAATCGCGTGTAAATTAGGGGTTCTTATAGTTCAGAATATTGTTAAGTTCTCTGCATCCGATATATTAGAACTTGATTTATTTTGAACGATGTCTAAATTCTAGCTTGCTGGTTTAGAGAACAATTAATGAATGTTTGATAAAAAAAAAAAAAAAATTCAAAGCTGTAGTGCATACTTGTCAAATAGAGTTCTTATTACTCATTATGTTATTTTGTTTGTAGCGCGATGAGTCCAGACAAGAGATCGATATGTTTGAACATCCAGCTGTACTCAGCGTCATGGAACTGGGCTTCAGTAAAGACATTCTGACAAAGGTCATTACAGTGTACAGGAAACGTCACGGTATGTATACCTTCTGTACAACTATTTATGTCAATACTGGTGTTAACTAAATAGTTATTATTCTCATTTGTATTTTCAATATCATGTAAATAAAATGTAATAATTTGATATTTTAACCTTAATATTTTAAATCAAATACTTTAAACAAAATTATGTGATTTTTGAAAGAAAACATATCTGAATGTCAGTTTGAATAACACTTAATGCATATATTTCTTAAAACGAATTTTTGACCATATATCTATTATCATTGGTTCACTTTACAGGCACGGATTTATGTGCTGAGAAGCTTTTGCATATCGTCTGGGAAATAGAAGAAAATTATGACATGGATGTCATCCCAGAAGACGACATTATAGAAACCAAACAGGCCAATCATAATCAAGAGGAAAGGGAATGTGAAAGAACATGTGAAGATACGGAACTCACGAAGAAAGATGAAATTACGAAAACGAAAGGTAATGAAAAAAGATATAGAAATTTCATGAAAATATGCTTCAGGATTTTTCATGGAAAACTTAATGCTACGACTGTGTGAACAAATTATAATCTACAATACTAGAAATTCTACTCTTCACGTGGTTACGGACTATTGCATAGAACATCTGCGACCATAACCATACAGTTTACGTTTGGTAAATATATGAACACGGTCTCGGAACGATATCCAATTATATGGGACTATATGGAAGCCATCTCCATTTCGAATAAATGAAAATGGGAACTTTTACGAATTTGTAGTGATTGTTTCCTTAACTTAATGTTTTATTTGTTTTACAGGTATTGATGAGCTAACAGAGGAAAATCGAGAACTTCGTGAACAGAAGATATGTAAGGTGTGTCTCGACGAGGAGGCTAGTATTGTGTTCTTGCCTTGTGGACATTTGGTCACGTGCCCTATGTGTGCCTCGGCCTTACGGAAGTGTCCAGTTTGTCGGACTTACATCAGGGGCACGGTCAAGGCTATCATATCGTAAGCAAATGTGTACGACCGAACAACATTCAGCTCAAAAATTGCGCAAGCGAGCATTACCTACAGCAAAATTGAACATGTGAGCAATACGAAACACATTCATCGTCAGATCGGAATGCAGATGATCACAGCTGACCTTGAATGTACCGTTACATGATATATTGCCGACTTGTTCATTATACTGGGCAATCATCACCCACTCACACTGTACAAAATCTGTATTTTTCAAAAGTTCATTTTCTGATATCCAAATTTTGTAAATCTTCCATGAGATCAACATTTTGTTGATACAACTACATTTCTGTTAGAGCTTTTCCATAATAAATCATGTGAAGGAGGCGAGTGGCACGTGTATTTAAACACTATTGTTGTAGTGTTAAATCCGAAACTCCCTACCATTCCATATATTGAATCAGTTTCAGCATTTGATGATTGATAGACCTCTTGAGAATAGCCTCTCACCACTCCCAAAGAGTATATCCTGAAACAGCCCTTAGTGAATCTTTGTTCAAAGAAAACCTATTTTTCTTTACCAAATACAGCTAGCAGACAATATGTCTTAATATGATAGTTCTGATTAATATATAAATGTTAACATTTTCAGGAAACCAATCTTTTGTCTATCATACAATTTTATTCAGCATTGTCAGTTAATTCAGCATTGTCGGTTCATTCAGCATCGTCGGTTCATTCAGCATCGTCAGTTTATTCAGCATTGTCAGTTCATTCAGCATTGTCAGTTTATTCAGCATTGTCAGTTTATTCAGCATTGTCGTTTCATTCAGCATTGTAGGTGCTCTTTTTGTGCAGAACTTAATTTTTTTTTTGTAATTTCTTTTATAAATTTATTTAAGATGAGATTTATGCTTGTTAAAAAAATATATTTGAAAATGAATTAAAAACACATTACACTTGTTGTTTTCTTTCCTTATTGTCTTTACAATCTTATATTGTTTAATGTTTAAACCTACACTATTGATAACCATACATAGATCTCTACCATCCACACGAAGTCTCGTATATAATCTCTATATCTTTACATATTGGACAATGTGTAAAACACAGTAACATGTTTCCTACACAATCTGTTACATCCACAGATCTCCGTCTCACACACATAACAGATATGCTCCCTCAACATTTAAGAAAGAAAATATCAAAAAGAAAAGTTGTTTTTATAAAGCATTGGTAGGAAGCAGCATTGACCGTTTCCGATGATGTGACTACTGTTGCTACAATAGGAGACACAGCTGATGCTGCGATATTTGCTGCAGCTGCACTTGGATCCCCTGCAGCAGCCGCTGTCTGTAGGGGAAGGGTACCATCTACACCCTGGGGCACCTCTCCTGTTGCTTGAGTGGGGAGAGTAAAGTTCATTGGGAGGTTAGGGAGGGGAGCAGGGGTTTGAATAGACATCGGCAGAGTAGCTCCCGGGGAAAACGCAGCACTTGGTGGTGCGGGACTGCCCCTTCCTGGTGGTGACATTGTACTGCTGGTAGTCACACCTGCAGCAAACACACAAGAACAAGATAATGCCAGTTATAACACATCAAATACCTGAAGATAAAACAACCCTTTCTCGAATAAATAGACATCAAGAGTGTGTGTATATTTTACTCATTCTAAGATGTGATGTAGTTTATTTGTATTGTGAGGCATTGGCACATCCAGTTAGGATTATGATGTAATTTACCATTGGGGTGAGGGAGGCATCTGTATTAATATATTAATTTACTAGTTGTGGGGTTGAATCCATATTTGCCTACCAATCTTTATATCAAATATTTTTGCTAATTTTATGGGTGTTGGGGTCATCGAAAAAGTGCCTCCCACCCCTCCCTTATGGTTAATTAGTGAACAGCTCTTACCCATTTATCAGGTATCTATTAGTATCAATCACATTATTTCCTGATATGTCAGATACTGACACGTACCTGTGAAGCAATCAACAAAACGTCCATTAGGTTAGTTTATTGATATACAATCTGTAACTTACCTGGGAGAGTAGGTAACGATGACATGGCTGGAAGTGCACCAGGCTGCATCCCCGGCAGCGACATCGGCATGGTAAAGGGAGGTAATGATGATAAGTTAGGCATTCCCGATAAGTTAGGTATTCCTGCTAAATTAGGCATTGTTGTTGCTGGTACTGAAATAGGTACAAATAAAAAAAGTTTCTATGTAAAGCATGAACAAGTGAAAACAGTCTTTCAATTTTTGTAACATATTTTAGCTATATAATTTAGTGGTAATAATTGTAAAGCCAGGGATGTACGTAAGAGGCAATGAAATACAGCTACTCCATAACTGCCGTTTGTTCCTTCAGAGAAGGTCAGGGTTACCTATAGGTAGGTATATAGTGAGTTTTTTTTAAATTATAGGTGTTAAGGTTATTTGGTTTTGGTTCCACAGATTTATCAAAACACCCTATAAATTATACCATAAGCTTACAAGTGATTCCCTCTGACGAAAGATCAGACGTTTACAGTAGGTTCAGTGATACCCCCCACCTCAATAACTGATGACATTTTATAGATTCGGTTAAGTGATGCCCAGTAAAGGGTTTCTAGGGTAAATGAATTAAGTAAAATGTGTTTATTTACATGTGATGCCCCCGCCGGTTGACGAGAAGTTTGGTAATGGTGTTGGCTGAAAAGGTAACCCATGACCAGCACCACTTTCACTTGCAGGGATCACCGGTGTGGTCGTTTACCTAATCAATGACATTAATAAATATCTTGTTTTACATTAAATCACTGGATACTGCAAAGAGTTTATGTTTCATTTTCATGGCCTGAAAGTTATTCTGAATTTATGCAAAACTTAAATTTCACGACTTTTTCGCTTATTTAGTTATTAAGCAAAGTATCGCAAGAACTTAAACCCTTCGTACCTTTCTAAGAACAAGAGCTGTTGGAGTATAGCATAGCTCGCCTATTGGTGATATATGTTGTAAGATAGCAAATAGCAATAGAAACAAATGTACAGTAAAACTTTACTATACTGCCCGTCATTTCATTTACCACCTCACCTCACCTCAACATATGTTCAGGTCCCTTAATTATGTTTTTTCTTAATAATTCCTTTTACGTTTCCCTCAATTTATTGCCAATCCCCTTTATAATGCCACCATTTCTTTGAACAAATGATGGCAATAAAACAAGGTTTTGCTGTACCTTAACATGTAAGAAGAGATGACCAGCCACTCTGAAATAGTCATCAGCGTATTAATGGTGGTGACCGATTCAACACTGCACGAAACAAACTCGCCCAAAAACTTTAACCTTTTCCAACTAACCAGTTCTGGCCCCTAAAATAATCAAAATATAATTCAGAACATTGCTTACGTTCCATATAAATACTTCATCTTTAAAATAGACAACAGCCTATTGATGGTGGTTGTCCAACACTTTACAAAAAAAAATTGCCCAAAAACCTTAACCTCAAGCTTACCCAAAACCTTTAACTAAGTCCAATTAAGTTTTTTGGCCCCTAAAATATGAAAACATGGTTCAGCACATTGTTTACACTCCATATCAATACTTCAACCTTATAATAGACAACAGCTTATTGATGGTGGTTGTCCAACACGTCACAAACTAGAGCACCGCAAACGGATGCATAATACGCCCGTCTGGCCCTATCCAATTATTTTTTGTTTGTTTGATATTTAAAGTAGCTGGTAGCTGGTGTCATGTCTATGTGATAAAAATGGTTGCACTGACGCTTTTGTTACCAAGAGTGATTGTCATTACTGTAATGTTCACATTTATGTAATTGGTTCTTTGCTAATGTATTGCCTAATGCCTCATAATCAGGGCATGCAGTAGACCCTTAATTTGATTTGACTTGTGGGTTTATAGGGACATGTCGTCTACCATATTTGGCTACGTGCAAGTGTATATACATATTGAATCTGAGTAGATTCTAAAAAAAGTTATGCTTAAAATTATCTTCGTGTGAAATGAGTAATTGTCTTAATTCAGAATTCTATTTTTTTTTTTCAGTCTATACAAAATATGTGTGTTTCCTGTTGCATTTTGGGTTGATTCTGGCAATGTGTAATTTATTATTATTGTTCAGTACGTAAGTCGTTTTCAATATCTTTGAATTGGGGATGGTAGGCAAACAGGAAACAAACATATTTTATATTAGTTTTATAGACATGCCAGTTTTATTGATGGAAGTAAAACAATCCAGCAGGTAGAAACTGGCAATTGTCAATTAAACCACAAATTCTCACAATAGTAGAAAATTGATAATGACATGAATAGGAGTTGTATTGTCACCATCGGCAATTCGACTTCACTGGATCCAAAGATAAATGGGAATGGGAAATGTAGGACAAATTCAGAATCTGCCATCTTGATTATCAGACCATTGTAAAGTCTTGGCCAAACATTTCTTGGACTTGGTAATAATTGTCCCAAAAGTAAAGTCCAAAATTTACAAAAACAGGAATTATTTTCGCAAATTAAATCCATATTGTCCTTCTTAGACCCCACATGGAAATCCATGCTACAAATTAGGAAAATAACACATGATCTGACTGAACTGTAGACCACTGAAGAACTTGCACCAAAACTTTAATCGAGAAATTGCGCGAGAACAGTAAAGTCCAAAACACGTCCAAAATTTCCAAAAATAGAAATTATTTTCTGAAATTTAATCCCACATGAACATCCATGCAAAAAATTAGGACAAAAACACTTGATCTAACTGAACTGTAGACCACTGAAGAAACTTGCACCAAAACTTTAACCAAACAGCTGATGATGGTGTGCTTAACAAAAAGAAGTTATTTAGCTTACAGCTGCTACAAACTCTGTTACGATGTGGACGGTTAATAGGACTTTTTTATTTTCATTTGTATTAAAGGTTTAAATAGGTATACAATTACAATGTAACTGCCAAAACATCACCGATTAAGAAATACACACCATGACTGGCATTTTCTAGACATATGCTCTTTCACACACTACTTTAGGAAGAAGGTCGAAAACATATTATACTGCATCACGTACATTTTTTCATTAAGTCATTGCAAGAGACACGCGATGATTTATAAACGTTGAATGCACGATTGAAATTAAATTTTAAAAAATCCTAAAGGTCAGCGTATCTACCCTTTCCTCACAACACACATGGGTCACCTTGAACGGAACACCGAATCATAGCCTGACGTCACGCGTCGGACCAACTAACACTTGGCGATTAAGACAATGATTGATTCTCTTTCGATTTAATACACCATTCATGATCCAAGGGTAATATTTGGTTTGTTAAGAGAAACACAAAATAGTTCTTGAACAAATAAGATGTTGTTTTAGTATTTTGTTAAATATAGATCATAACGCATGTAATAGCATTCCTTTATAGTTCAAATACTACTGAGTAACATCATGACCCGTCCTAATCGTGACCTGCGACCAGCTGGCAGTCGGTACCCGTACAAATACCTAAGAAATTTTACTTGAAGAAAATACATAAAGCATTCACGACATGATACTGTATAGCGCTTTAAATTCGCGGGGTTACTTTTTCGCGGTTTCGTATTCATCACAATGTCATATTCGCGCCCGAATCCAATGTGTCGTGCAAAGTGTTTTTGAGTCTCATCTTTTAAGGGTTAAACCTCGTAATACAGGTAAACCGTTTGAAAATACCGATCCCGAGCGTCGCCATCTGCCAGTGACTTCACTCGAAAGAAAATCAAATGTGTTTGTTCTTTTGTAGGAGTTAACTGTAATCAATTAACCACCTACTGTGTACATATAGATATGTTGGGGCCACTTATATGTAAGTGTTGTTTTTACGTGGACTGCTCAGTTGTCCGGTGATAATCTGATTTGAGTTCGTTTAAGCTTGCATAACAGCGTTTGGTTATAAGTATTTTCAATATGTTGTGATAAGGTCTAAAAGTGGTTAACATTTTCGATAATTTAGCTGGTGCTAAGAATTCGCGGATATAAGTCAAAGCGTGAATAAAGCGAAATTAAAACCGCTGCGAAATATAACCGCTATTCCGTAGCTTTTATTATTATTCCGACAATTTTTAATGTATAGCAATGAATGAAGAGATATTGGCTCAAAATTGTAAAAATAATTCTATACCGAGGAATTATACTTAGTGGACAAAACACATTCCATTTAATTTTATCGCGAGTAGGAAAAGAGCGGCAAATATTTCATTTAAACATAAATATACTTATAACATCCATTTAAAATACAATTGTTGCAGTTTTCAGTATCGCCTTATTCCATTTCAATAATTAAAATGTGTCAATATTCTTCCATTCTACACAGCTAGCTGTCCAACTGATCGTGGCTACACTTACAGCGCCTCCCTTGACTGGTGTTACAAGTTATTTACAGGACTAACAAAGAACGTTCAAACTGCGAGTAGCTATTGTAAACAAGCTGGCGCACGTCTGCTCAGAGTCAACTCAGTGGAAAAGCAGCTACACATGACTGACTTTCTAAGAAAGTTTTATTAAAGATGCAGCTACACATGACTGACTTTCGAAGTAAGTTTTATTAAAGTGGCAGCTACACATGATTGACTTTCTAAGTAAGTTTTACTAAAGAGGCAGCTACACATGACTGACTTTTAAGTAAGTTTTACTAACGAGGCAGCTACACATGACTGACTTTCTAGGTAAGTTTTACTCATCTATAAGAGTCATATTGAAATCAATAACAACCAGATTGTTTTGTAATAATTCGTTCGACAAAGTATTGCATAGCCATACTGATGTTAACTCATATTTAATTTTACTGTCGTGAATTTTGTATGTGTTGTCACACACCTTCACAACATGTAGTTGAGAACTGCTCTCAGGTCCCAAAAACTATTAGAGTATGCGGAGGAAAATCACTCACGTGTGTTCTTGTTGAAGTCAGGATGTTCAATGTTGTCGGCGCGGTTATTAGTCTAATGGAGATAACTCTCCCCAAAATTCACCACACTCTTCCCCGTTTTATGAAGGCCTCCTCTTGAAGTTGGAAGCTGCTGATCAGGAATCATGGATGAGGTGGTCATTCTTGAGCATCAGATTTGGATCAGGTGTTGTTTGTGATGCTGGAGATGACTGTTCTCTGGTGGAGTTTGACAAGGTCGGGTCACTTCTTTAGCATAAGGGACCCCTATAAGGAACACAGTTTTACCGTGCCCTCGAGTGGAAGTCCTGTTGAAGGGCTTATCTTTACTGTGCCCTCCTCCAAGATACAGGACCATTAAGATATAAACTTTATGGTTGGGCATAGGCATACCGTGTCCCTGCCAGGTACTCAGACATAGTATTTGGATACTATGTCTGAAGTTTCAAAAGTGCAGGAACACCCTCCACTTGTATGCTTACTGTGACAGGACGTTGATAACACAATCCAATCCCTAATCAGATAACCGCTCAAGGGCCCGATCCCTCGCAGTTTCCGGAGACGGTTGAGAGGAAAACCCCTCTGTCTCTAGAGACCCGGAGGCTGCCTGCGACGCAGAGAATCGTCTCTTTCTGAACTTCCGTATTGATAACTGACTTAAATAGAGCTTCTGCTTAAAAGCTGTCTCCAAACTGTACAATGTGATCCCATTTACCTGGGTCACAAAAATACACAGGGATTTTTACTGTCCTTGCTCTTATTACTAGACATCAGAACACAACAGTGCCGTGAAATTTATCTGCTATGAAACTGTTGCCTAGTCACCCCAAATGCCAGTTCAGTCAACTTTTGGGGTGCTCTAGTCTAGATCTGCAGGACACCCATTGTGTTTCTATACTTGTTCTGTTGTTATCCCTGGGCTAACTTAAGTGCCTCATGTAACTCCTGGTCATCCAGTTCATCCTTGTCGTTATCTGATGAATCACATTTAGTTTGAAACATTTGCTGACGGAGGAACACAAGTTACCGTTACCTCTTCCCCGTCAAATGGAAATGAGTCAGATTTTGTTTTTCCCGCCTCACCTCCTTCAATTTTGAGCCCCACTGTTTGCGGTACATGTATATGTTTATTTTGTTTAGGACCAGGAGTACGGGCCTTGCTTGTCAACGGAACCATACTGTTCACGTCCTCTTCAAACCGTTCACAGTTAGCTTCCGCTGGACGACTGTTCAGTCGCTCTTCCTAGACCCTCACTAGCCTCTGGGGAGCTGAGGAATGACCTCTTTTGGCCCAGTAGCTATGATGTTCCCGGAGGTACTCTGGCCTTTTCCAGGAATTATGTCTGCTGTATAACAGCTCCGGGCTTCCCTGTGGAGATAAAATTTCACCTCTACATGTTATTTAACTTCAAATTTCTGTCCTTCTGTCATTATGACGGACTTGGCAGTGTCATTCATCTCTCTCATGTGGAGTGTTGGGCACCGGGCGGCACTACCGAACCGGCAATCATGACTCCCTTGGGATGTTGTGTGGGTTTAATCGTGGACATATCCCCATTAGGTCTAGCCCAGTCAACCGGACAGTGCCCTATAGTGTTTGGTGGTATTGTTACATTTTGGGCTCACTTAACAGTGGACGATGTCATCTGCTCCTCCACCGGCGACGTTATAGGTATCATCAGATTACCAATAAACAGGACGCCTGCATCTAAGTCAATGACATATAGTTGTTCCTTGACAGGAAGTCCACCCCACACAACATGTTGGCCATCATGGAGGCATCACATACACATACGGTCCAATGTATTTTGGTATTTCCTATTCCGATTTGTAAGTCTTTTATTTCCCATACTATCTCTAAATTGCTGGTACACACCCGGAGCCTCACTCGTTTCCCAAGCACTAGTGGCCCCTCGAGCCCATCCACCAGCTCCCGCTTAATTAGCGTCATCGTGGCCAATGTATCAACGACAGCCCGAATTGGAGTTCCATTTCAGGTTAGTGGTATGGTAATACTACTTCCATCTGAGACCGCAAGCTTCACCTCCGTCAAAATATGGAATCCTTTCTAGGCGCGGGGGATGGATACCTTGATCTGTCCGCCGTGTCTCTAAATGGTTCCGGGGACGCAGATGGAGACCTCGGATGGAACGCCTGTATCTTCCGTCCTCTGTCGTTACCCCAACTGGCGGTACTGTTGTTGCCTCTCCCCGGTTTCCAGGGGTCCCGACTAGGTTGATCTTGACCTCGACCTGGTGACCATGTGCCAGGTGACTCCCTATGATATCCGTGTGACATGTTGCGGTTTCGCTGGGCACCTTGTCCTGAGTATGGGGACCGTATCTCGGCGTGGACCTTCATATCTATTACGCCCGTTGTCCTGGGGTGGACGAGGGTACTGAGCCCTAGCATGATAATCTGGTGGTCGGTTCCCTTCATAGTTTTGAGGGGAACCTCGGTCGCGTTTTGGAGAACGGTAGTCTCCTCTACTTTGTCATCTCCCGACTTAGTGCCCTCAGCAAATTCCACCTGCCTACATGTACTAGGGTAACGTGGTGCGCGAGAACCAAACAGAGCACGCTGATTGGCCACGGAGGCCTTTTAGAGCTTTGTGAACCGTGTTAGGATTCCTCTTTATGGCTCTCTGCGCCGCCATCTTCTCGCAACAGCCTTTACGGAACGCATCTGGAGCGATCTGATTCCTGGTTGTGGTGTCGGAATGCGCAAAGCCATCTCCAATTATGGTTTGAATCCGATGGGCAAATTCTGCTAAGTTCTCAGTCTCCTCTTGTTTAGTGAAGTGCAGTTCTCTGCGGGACCGTTCCATCATCTTCTTCTTGAGCTTAGTGAACCCAAGAGTTCGCGGAAGTTTGTCGGTGTACTCAAACGCATCATCAACAAGACAATAAAAAACCGCTGTATAGTCTGACGGTCCTACCATCTGTTATATCATTATTCTCTGGAATTAAAGAGCGAACGGCTCCCACCGCTCTTTACCTGAGTAAGTGGGAATCCTGTGGACTTCTACTCCTTCGGCGATGCCTCTGCCCGTCATCGGAGGAGTCCTCAGAATACGTATTGCTGTCCCCCTCCTCCTCACTGGAGAGGTCGGAGTCAGATTTGTAGCTCTTTGACTAATTATCACGTCTACGCCTTGCAGGGGCACGGCGCATTCCTTGTGATTGGCGCGCATGTCGTTCGCCGGGAGTGCGAATTTTCCGTGCCGTCGCAGGGCCTTAACCCTCCAACTTGCACAGTTCATCCTCTGTAGCTGACCGTAAATTGATAACAGCCATTCTCAACTATGAGAAACTGATCAAGATAATGAAAAGTGTCTATGTTGTAATAAAAAAACAAGTCGAAACACTTAACTAAACAAGTACAACATTATGGACAATGACAGTATACCAACGTTGCTACAAGTATACACGTGTATTTGTCCCGCCAATATAGGCGGCTCACTATACAGGCGAATGGAGCTCCGTGACAAAGCAACAACTAACTTAAATTAAATTTAATTTAAATATCAGAACGCCAGGGAACCGCTGACTATGAATTACCCCTAATAAATATTTAAATAAATAACAATAAACTATAAGAACTGTCACAAAATCTCTCACTCGTAATTCGTGCAATGGTCACGTAGGTCAGCGCACGAGGCGAGCGAGAGGGATCCAGCAAGGTTAAAAAAATACAAGTATAAAATATAGACAAAATACTTGAGAACTTCTGAACACCAAATGTGCGTGAATTTGGTGTGTGGTTACACACCGTCACAATATGTAGTTGAGAACTGCTTTCAGGTTCCAAAATCAATAAGACTATGCTGAGGGACATCACTCACGTGCGTTCAGTAGAATGTCAGGAGGTAAGAGACCGCGCTGCGATGTCACATCGATGTTGTCGGCGCGGTTAGCGGTCTAAGGGAGATAACTCACCCCGAAATTCACCACACTACTATATACCACCTACCGGCAGCATGCTAAATTCATTATCATTGGTTGTCAGTATGAGAAGAAGTTGAGAACGACTTGAGAAGAACTTAAGAAGAACTTGAGAACGGATTTTCCCATTCCCCAGCACTTGGGGACGCATTTTCTCAAAAAAGAACGACTGATCGTGCCAGATAACGTCCGCAACTGGAAATAGTGTCTACACAAAAGGGATCCACGTGAGAAAATAGTTCGTCATAAACATATCAATACAAAGTTACGGAAACATAATGTGATAATAAAAACACCATTTCAGGTGTAAACGTGCTTATGGAAAACCCAATGACGATAGGATTGTTTAAAAAAAAAATCTACGTAGTTTTATGGTTCATTGTATTCCTCCGTGCAAAACTTCTATATGTTTATGTTTGTCACAGGTGATCGTTGACCATTGAGCTTAGAATTCATTTGAAAAACATGGTGTTTAGTTGAGTTTTTTGAATGAAGAAATATATAATTAAGGTAGTAGTATATAGATAATAACTAGTTTATCATACAATATTTTCAGTGTTTGTCGTTCGAACAATTTTCTCATCGCTCGCAAGTAGATAAAATCTCGAGTCCACGTGCGATGGCCTCTCGATTTTCTCCACGTGCTCGCGATGAGAAAATTGTTCTCACGACAAACCCTGAAAATACAGTGTGATAATCTATAACTAACACCTAAAACACTTACCGCTGTGTTACAGCAAAATGCCACTTGTCCTGCTGCTAATATCAGAGGGCTCAATAAGAAGACACAGTATATAAATGCACGTCCTACTCCGTCTACGTATTAGGCCAGAAAGGCCCAAATACGGTACATGACCCCAACTCTCTGGGACATAAATAGGACAACACGTGACAACACGACAGGTACACTGGTAACGCACGTGAACAGGACAACACGGGTAAAATGTAGTACTCACACAAGGGGACCAAATGTATGAAAAGGAAATGAATAGAGTAAATGAAAAACAAGATGAAAAACGTAAAAGATATACAGAAGAGGAATGAAAAGGAGGGCTAAACACTTAATAGGTGCCTGCCACAATGAACATCAATGTTCCTTTTCTATATAAACAGCGGAACTCATTGCTCTATTGTTGCCATATTTGTTGCGCAGAATAAGGCATCAAAGAACAATCCTTCACAAAAAGTATTGAAGTATGGCATAACTTATAATTGTTTGGCTCAGAAAGCCACTTTACCTGAACATGTTTACCTGAATACTTTTCAGTAATGGAATGTTTTGTATTTCAAATCCGGATTGACTAACTACCATATAGTTACCAATCAGGAATGAAAACAAGATACATGTATATATTTAGTATATAACCTTTTTTTCTTATTTATAATGCATTCATACATACACGAGAATAGCATATTTTTTTTTTATGTTCTCCAAAAAAAACTTTTTTTATATCCAGTTGCCTTCTTTAATCAAGTGCTGGCTGGATACTGGTGTAGCAGAGCTGGGCTAGGACTCCACCGTCAATCTGCCAGCTCAGTCGGTTAAAGCAAAAGCATAGTAACATATGAGCTTCTGGGTTGGAGCATCTTCATTTTTATCGTAAATGCCCCTCAGGATATGATTTTCTTTTCAGAAATGATTTAGCAAAGGAAATTTAATGCTGGCAACAGTTTCCTACTCAAACCTACAGTATTTGGCAATGGTACGGGAATTCGTAATAGATTTGTTAAAGACGCAATACACAAAGAGATGTAATGTTGTCACGCATAACTATTACTAACGTGGGATGTTTGGAAGTGTCTATTTATAGAACACAACTGCGAGCGGTAATACACAACCCATCCTGTAGTAAAAAGTTAACGTGTTAGAGCTATCTAAGAATAACGCTCGTTTAAAATTATCACAGCGGATATTTAATGCCATTGCCAAATTAATCAACATGGCGATCCATGAAGCATCATGTTTGAATTCAAGTAGTAGGTGAGTACATTATGATATTTTACAATACATGAGCAGAACCTACCCTAGGCTTATTTTTAAGTCAATCTATTTTAGGACAATCTGTCTTAATGTTTACATCATTGTATGCTTCTAATAGCTTACTTTCCAGTCGTTTTCCTATCATTTTTCATAGGAGAATATGATTTTTATTTGTTTTCTTTTATAAAATTAGGCAATAATAAATGATGTGACGAATATCTGTAAAATCTGTCGAGGCCCACTTTGCTCGTGGGACTGCATGCTCATTTTTAAGTGCGGCCTATTTCCAATGACGGCTTATTATCAAGAGTTTAGGGTTTCACCTAACAACTCTCATCAATGACATAAATGTATGGTGGCGTATAAGGGTCTAGACTTGTTTGTATGTCCTTATAGGTAGATTTGTTTATTTCTTTAATGTCTACCTGTCAATTTAATGTTTGTATACGTGTCGACATATATGTGGCGTTGTTTACCCTGATAATTGTTGACTAAATGAGATTCAATGTAATATGTAAACATATAATAAATCCATGGCTTTACGAAGCTGACAAAAAGTTTGTTCACTTACAAAACATTGAGTTATTGATGTCGACTTTAATTTAGTCTATATCATGAACATATGCTTGTTGAATTATAGGTATATTTGTTTACTTGACTTTTGTCGCCTTATTGCTGTTCAGTTTCACAGGGAAACAAAATTTATGTAGACTCCTTTAAGATGTTCACTACAATTATGCCGACTTTGATCAAGTCTATATAATTTACATATGCTATTTATCGACAGGTCGACAAAAGTCAAGTAAACAAGTCTACATATAAGTCAACAAGCATATGGAAATTAAATAGGCTTAATAAACGTCAACATCATTAACTCAAGTTAACGTAAATGAACATAGTTGTTGTCAACTTCGTTAAAACGTAGATTTATTTCACTTTTACATGGTGCATTAAATATCATAAAGTCAAAAATTAGCAAGTAAACAACGACACATATATATCGACATGTAAACATATATTATATAGACTTGATCATGTATAAAACAACACAATTTAAGTTGGACTTATGAAAATATTTTGAGCATAATTTTAGTAAACGTCTTAAAGAAGTCGATTTATTTAAGCTGACATGCTTAATGAATATCAACAGATGGACATAAAACAAGTAAGCAAGTCTACCTATAAGTCAACAAATATGTATAACTTACATAGACTTAATAACAAGTCCAGACCCTTACACGCCACCATAGGTAACTTTCTAAATACATTATAATGACTTTTTTATAAGTCAACAACTATATATAACTTACATACGAGATCATTATCATTGTAGGACGACTTGGCGAATTAATGTTGCTTCACTGAAAACAACCCATGGCAGGAATATGTAGCAATAACAATACCTTCATGGTTTAGTGATTGTGTGACGTGTTGAGCGTTAAAACAACTATAGAATTTCTGTCATTCGGCGTATCATATAAATTATTTATAGGGGTTTTATGTATATAGGCAACGGGGACAGGTTTATGTTACCAAAGTTTTTAGAATTTGAGTCTGATGAAAGGCTTTGCGGTTAGTCACGTGTAGGAAACTGGACAGGTGACACTTGTATCTTACATGAGAAGGGAAAATCGTTAACGCTTACGCAACATATTGCGATAGTAAAACTATGTATTCATGACACATTAAATAGAATTAATTGCTGAAACTTGTGAAAGCAGTTAGCTGTGTATAAACGATGTTGTTGAAAATAGGATGTAAATTTCTTGATATAGTTAATTTTCAATCTGACATTTCGTTCAGAATGTGTAAATGTCACCAATTGTTGATGAAAAAAATATCTTGAAGATCACATATCTCATATGAAACAACTCACTTATCTTGTACACACTAGGAACATGTATACATTTGTGTCCAGTAACGATGTCCGGTTGTTCGTTGGAAGTAGTAGCAAGCGCGCCTTGAACACTTTGCGATGTGTTCCGAAATAGACTTGAACACTTTGCGATGTGTTCCGAAATAGACTTGCAGAATTGTGATTTGCAGACTTAACCCCCCACGGAAAAGTTCCGGACAAAACATCGCGAAAATTAACAATAGTAGGTCTGGTATGGAAGCACAAAAGAGTAAGCCATGATAAGGGTATAATAAAAAATAACCTTTATACATAAGTTACCATGGATAACGAAAGCTGAGTGAAATAGACCTTGTAACAACTTTAAAATTTACACAGATTACACATATGATGAAATGTAAAGTGTCTGTGAACATCCTTTTAAACATCCCACAGGTAAAAAGGTGTATGGCCTATTAACATAGTGTACGTATCTTTATAAGTTTGTTAGGGTACGTTTAAGCAATAATGAATGAAAACAGATCATTGTCGAGCTACGCCGAAGGAATGGTGCCAAGAGAAAGAAATACACAAACCCGAATATACATTTTCAAATTACAAATTTATATACCAAAATACAGCAAAGAATATAGTTCTACATAATCCCAATTTCACTAAGATTTCTTGTCTTCACAAGCAATATTAAAAATAACAATACTGCCTGCTGTGGCTACTGAAGTATTTTAATAATTAGAGAATGATTAGAAAATTACATTTCAACACGAAAATTACAAATGACCCATTCGATGGTTATTGCAAGTATAAACTATACAACCGGCATATGTTAATAGTGACTCAAAACTGGTCCATACCCGTGTCCGATTCACTCTGATTGAATGTTCTTTCAAATAAACAGGTCCAATCTACAGTTACAATACACAGTTCAAATACTAAGTTCTGTTCAGAATGTGACATGTTGGAAGCCACTGTATCATTTACCACTTCACACACATGAGAGTCCCGGCTTGTGCATCCCGTAGAGGGATGGTCTGTGTGATCAGCTAAAAACGTACACTCAGATGGCCGGATAAAGTTCAGGTCGTTCGCCCATGTTATGTATGTTGACCTGATGCTGCCCGCGCTCAAGCCATGCCCAGCTGTCCTGGTTGGGTCCCCATCCTGGTGTATACTTCATCACAAGTTCACCACGAAGCCTGTCAGACCAAAAATATGTGTTTACTATATCGATCCATTTTTGTTTACATTTTAAATACTACTTCCGATTGTAACCCGAAAGTGAAAGCTACCTACGTGACATTTCGGTTTACACTTCAGATTGAAAAGTACAAAATACCACGAAATTACTCACTGACAGCTGAATATTACCAAAGACCGTTCTTCTGTTATCGTTTTATAAACACTTAAACGTCATAATACTACTGTACAACAGTGTTAAACTTGCTAACACACGTGTTCAAGCAACCAGTCCAAGTCTCGCTTCACTTACAAGAAAAAATAGCGAGTTGCTACTATAAATATATTTGACACTCAAATATACTTAATCGGTCATGATTATTGTAACAAATACAACTTGTATTCACTTTTCAATGGCCAAAACTAGCCCTTAACAGCAACGACAATTGCTCCCACCACTCGACAACATGCCGGCCACCCAGGTGAATGTTTTCCCGCTGCCCGGAGATCAGCCTATCTTATTTCTGATTGGCAAAAAAAATCCCACCCTGCACAGTTCAGCTAAATCCTATAGCTACAGATATATACGCGGCAAAATCCAAATCCCCCCATATTTCTAGTCCAGAAACATATAACTTAATTCTACAGGTAGAAATAATCAAAGAAACACATGCCATACCTTGACGATCACCACCTCATGTCGATCTACTAGCACGCACAACCTCTCATTGCACAACAACTTATGTCTATTACTATCTTACCAGACGAATATCATGACGTCGATTTATCTTTAATTTTTATTATTCCAGTTCTGATCAACAAGCAAAGACTACCAAGAAGAAATCGTCACCAAGAAGATGGTTTGTGTTGGTATCAGGATATCTAATCATGTTTCTCTGCACTGGGTTCCCCTTCAATGTGTCTGTCATCAACGCTGAGCTCCTCCGTGCATTTAAGAAAAGTAAAACAGAAACGGCTTTGGTTCAATCAATTATGGTCGGGGCGCTTTATGTAGCAGGTAGGCAACTTAGTCGTGCATTAGTTTTTGCAAATATGTGGAATTGAAATTCGGGAAATAATTAACATATGTTCATATTGTGTGGTAGAATATAAAACGAGGATGAGAAAATGCCATAATAAATATAATTTTTTCACGATCGTTATAAATTCTAGCCTTATATAAAACATGCTTTGACAAATGCTATTCTACTACGTCAACTTATGATTAAAGGTGCATCTCTGTCTTCCTGTTTGACTATGAGGCAAGAGGACCTGAGTAATATAATTATATAAAGTATGCTCTTTTTGGTGCGCGCAAACATTTGTCCCATGATGCCTTGTGTTTTCATCCTTTTGTCATATATTTGGTTGCTACAGCTTGTGATTCTATACTGCCTGCATTATGTGGATATATTTGACAATGATTACATATGCAAAACCATATGTGTTCACTCACCCGACAAAATCATCCAAAACCATTCACAGACTGCGTATTTATTTACTTTACAATGCAGGGGTAGTTAAGAAGACTCACAAATTACGTGGCATTAGCATAATACACGTACATGGCAAATCAACAACAAAAATGATATAATTATACGCCGATGTAGCATTATCTTGAATATCAAATTGATTGATCTAATGGCTTCATTTAAAATGTTTAAAGATATTTGACAGCTTTCTTCTTAACATGTACATAAAGCTGTACTGAATGTTTGATTAAGTTTTTTAAAATACTCACATTGTCTATGTTATATATGTAATACAGGAACTCTCTGTGGGAAGTCTGTAGCCAGATACGGAGCTAGAGTGACTGGGATAGCTGGAGGTTTGTTGGTGACACTCGGTCTTGTCCTCTCTTTCTTTGCCCAAAGTATCCCTCATCTCATCGTGACGCTCGGCCTAGTTTCAGGTAAAACTATGATCAAAGACATAAACATATGTGGAATTTACAGCGTCGATGCGGAAGCGTTGGAAACATGTCTGCAAATCATGGTAGCACGCATGAAAAGGTGTTTGAAATCTTAAACAAAGGCCGATTCGGCCTGCGTAAAACATTTCTTTGTAGAATGATGTCAAGTAAGATATCAATTTAACAATTCAACATGGATGTAGTTGAGATATGCACATGAATGTAACCTCACTCAATGAAGCTATTTTGTAATTCGTCTACGGCAAGTCACACACGGTTCAGCTTTTCACATTTTCAAGGGGGGGGGGGGGGGGTAAAGGTTATTTTGGGAAATAACACATGCACGCACATGTTTATTCTCAAATTTCAAATCAAAATAGGAAATTATGGTGAAAATATCAAATTAGGTTTAGCATTAATGTTAGCCTAGCTCGATAAGAAATTTGGTAAAATCAAAAAATGACTTTGCTTCCAACAGGAATTGGTTTCTCTGCGACGTTTATTTCTGCTTTAACGAGTGTCGGAGAACACTTTGAGGGACATTCTAAACTGATGGCGCTGTCGTTTCTCACATTTGGATCCGGATGCGGTGGTATAACACTTCCCTTCCTCCTACACTTCCTCATTGAAGAGTTCGGTTGGAGAGGGTGTTTACTCATCACAGGAGGACTTATGGCAAATATAGCGCCCTTTTTTGCTGTATGCAGACAGCTATCTGTGAGCGTTCAGCAGATTACAGAGAATAAATCAGATGAACTAAACACTGAAGCAAAACCGGAAGGTGACGGTTTTACGAAATCGCTACGTGCGTTAGGGAAAAATAAAGTTTATTTAACACATGTTGTTGCTATGTGCTGCACACTTCCGGTCATAAATTCGTCATTGGTTTTCATGATTGATTTCCTGAAGACACAAGGGTTTGACTCTGAAACAGCAATACTATTGTATTTGTATTCACAAATAGCAACAACAGTGTTTGCACTCGTACCAAGCTTGTGTAAAAAGTACATTCCTCACACCAGCGTTCTTATTATCCCTGCGTATTTTACACTAATCGGATCATCGGTGACTGCTTTCCTTCCTCATGCAGACACGTATGCGCAGTTCGTTGTTCTCCTCGTCTGTTTGGAAATGACGTTAGGTGTTTCCATCACAACCATCTCCATGACAACAATGAAGGTTGTGGGACTCAAGGACTACTCGGCAGGATTGGGAGTATTAATGACGCTAATAGGCATTAGTGGCAGCATTGCGGGACCAATTGTAGGTAAGAAAGACGTGATCTTTTATCATTATAATGTTATTGCCATGACCTTGTTTTTTGATAAACGTCTAAGTGAGCATTATTTCACAATACGTATTTCTATATTATAGGACTGTTCGTTGATCTGACGGGATCCTACACGAAGCCATTTTACGGTATGTCCGCTGGTCTCGGCTTGGCGGCCGGCCTGTTCGTGTTAGCTGCGGCAATAAAACAGAAGTCAAAAAGCAAACAATTGGACAACGATGATGATATCACCGAGGTCGTGGGAGCCGTCAATCCTGCATTTTCTATATAAAAAGGAGTATGATTGATTTTACTATTTTTTAAGTGAAGTAGATACAGGTGCAGCATGCGATACACTTTGACGAAGTTGTGTTTTTAGATATGCTGCACCGTATATCAACAGCGGTTGATGTTTTACATTTCGAGCTCTGGTAACTGTATTTTAAGAAAATACAATTTTTCAGAAACCAGTTGCAGCTGAGCAAACTAAAATAAACAGAACGTATTTAATCAAAAAATGATTTGGGAATATCGCATGAATAAATAAATTCCAACTAGCTTATTGATGTTATTACAGCAATAGGCATAGCAACGCGTTTTTATTAATTACTACATTTATATATGTAATTTTTTGTTCGTATAAGGAAGGGAATTTTGAAAAATGACTTTATGGCAAATGGTCGCTTAAAGGTTTCAGTTTACTTTAAAACTCCAAATTAAAACGATTGAGTGATATCACAGTCTCATTATTTCCTTTGTTTCATATGACATAGGTGCTACCTAGATTTACTGTGTTTACTTCAAATACAATGTCAACCACTAGATCAGAGTACTGTATTTATACAGCGGAAATAGAACGGAAATAGAGTAGTTATTTTCAATATTCCAACCTATTATTATCAATATGTCCACTTCATACCTGAACCCTGAATGCATTAGTGACATCGTCAATTGTTATGACAACAAGAAAGATGTTATGTTTTTCCTTCCCAGAACGTCTTTCTTCCAGATACAATGTATTGTGGTATGACTGTATTTTACAATTCTTAGATAATAATATGAAAGTCGCACATCATGATTTACTGCCACCCCTCATCAGCGCCTGGTGATTTTTTGACAATTTAATGACAATTTAACTATGGCAATGGAAGTAACTTGTTCAAACATGTGTTACATGCGCAGAAATGAGAGATACAAAATAAAGAACACCTTTATTATTTTACTTTTTAGCCTTTTCCGTTAATTAATCCCATATAATACAATAAATCAGATCCATTAAGCCAGTTAATTGCAATTATGGTGAAAATTAGCATTCAGGATGCTTAACCTATTGACTGTCACGATCGAGTCGATGGTGCCTGTATTTGCTTGAGCGGTGAATGTTTTGACGTTATAATAAGTATAACGTTTTCAATATTGACGTACTCCTTTGATTGGCATGGACTAATCGTGAATTATCGGCACTGATGTGGCACAAAAATCTCGAGGTACTCACAAAATATATCTGAGGTATACGGCAATTGAGCCTGCTTCGACCTAAACGTGACCCTATTTTGACATCACACAATGTACAAATAGACAGGTTTTCTGTTTCGGTAAAAGTTTGACAGCCTACCTAACTTGATTGAGCGTCTTACATGTACTTCATTTTTATTAATAAAACCGCTTCGATGTTGCTCTCATAAAAGATTTGAAGTGGACATGTGTGTTAAAGGGGAAGGAATTTGTGAAAATAGAGGGTCCTCTTTTCTTACAACGTGAAGCTTGGTAGACATTCAGAACGTTCTGGGTGGAAAAATGAGTGTCAGGTCGTTTCGTCCTAAATCCCGTTTGCCCTGAGTCGTTCCGTACTAAGTTGTTTCGTCTTAAATCCTGTTTGCCCTCAGTCGTTCCGTACTAAGTTGTTTCGTCCTAAATCCCGTTTGCCCTGAGTCGTTCCGTACTAAGTTGTTTCGTCCTAAATCCCGTTTGCCCTGATTCGATCCGTACAAAGTTGTTTCGTCCTAAATCCTGTTTGCCCTGAGTCGTTCCGTACTAAGTTGTTTCGTCCTAAATCCTGTTTGCCCTCAGTCGTTCCGTACTAAGTTGTTTCGTCCTGAATCCCGTTTGCCCTGATTCGTTCTGTACTAAGTTGTTTCGTCCTAAAATCCCGTTTGCCCTCAGTCGTTCCGTACTAAGTTGTTTCGCCCTGAATCCCGTTTGCCCTGAGTCGTTCCGTACTAAATTGTTTCGTCCTAAATCCTGTTTGCCCTGATTCGTTGCGTACTAAGTTGTTTCGTCCTAAATCCTGTTTGCCCTGAGTCGTTCCGTACTAAGTTGTTTCGTGCTAAATCCCGTTTGCCCTGATTCGATCCGTACTAAGTTGTTTCATCCTAAATCCTGTTTGCCCTTATTCGTTCCGTTCTAAGTTGTTTCGTCCTAAATCCCGTTTGCCCTGAGTCGTTCCGTACTAAGTTGTTTCGTCCTAAATCCCGTTCGCCCTGAGTCGTTCCGTACTAAGTTGCTTCGTCCTAACTCCCGTTTGCCCTGACTCGTTCCGTACTAAGGTGTTTCGTCCTAAATCCTGTTTGCCCTCAGTCCTTCCGTACTAAGTTGTTTCGTCCTAAATCCTGTTTGCCCTCAGTCCTTCCGTACTAAGTTGTTTCGTCCTGAATCCCGTTTGCCCTGATTCGTTCCGTACTAAGTTGTTTCGTCCTAAATCTCGTTTTCCCTGATTCGTTCCGTACTACCTAAATCCTGTTTGCCCTTATTCGTTCCGTTCTAAGTTGTTTCGTCCTAAATCTCGTTTTCCCTGATTCGTTCCGTACTAAGTTGTTTCGGCCTAAAATCCCGTTTGCCCTCAGTCGTTCCGTACTAAGTTTTTTCGTCCTAAATCCCGTTTGCCCTGATTCGTTCCGTTCTAAGTTGTTTCGTCCTAAAATCCCGTTTGATATCTAAGCCGTACTAAGTTGTTTCGTCCTGAATCCCGTTTGCCCTGAGTCGTTCCGTACTAAGTTGTTTCGTCCTCAATCCCGTTTGCCCTGACTCGTTCCGTACTAAGTTGTTTCGTCCTAAATTATGTTTGCCCTGATTCGTTCCGTACAAAGTTGTTTCATCCTAAATCCCGTTTGCCATGAGTCGTTCCGTACTAAGTTGTTTCGTCCTAATTCCCGTTTGCCCTGAGTCGTTCCGTACTAAGTTGGTTCGTCCTAAATCCTGTTTGCCCTCAGTCGTTCCGTACTAAGTTTTTTCGTCCTAAATCCCGTTTGCCCTGAGCCGTTCCGTACTAAATTGTTTCGTCCTAAATCCCGTTTCCCCTGATTCGTTGCGTACTAAGTTGTTTCGTCCTAAATCCCGTCTGCCCTGAGTCGTTCCGTACTAAGTTGGTTCGTCCTAAATCCGGTTTGCCCTCGGTCGTTCCGTACTAAGTTGTTTCGTCCTAAATTATGTTTGCCCTGATTCGTTCCGTACAAAGTTGTTTCATCCTAAATCCCGTTTGCCATGAGTCGTTCCGTACTAAGTTGTTTCGTCCGAAATCCCGTTTGCCCTGAGTCGTTCCGCACTAAGTTGATTCGTCCTAAATCCTGTTTGCCCTCAGTCGTTACGTACTAAGTTGTTTCGTCCTAAATCCTGTTTGCCCTCAGTCCTTCCGTACTAAGTTGTTTCGTCCTCAATCCCGTTTGCCCTGACTCGTTCCGTACTAAGTTGTTTCGTCCTAATTCCCGTTTGCCCTGAGTCGTTCCGTACTTAGTTGTTTCGTCCTAAATCCTGTTTGCCCTGAGTCCTTCCGTACTAAGTTGTTTCGTCCTAAAATCCCGTTTGCCCTCAGTCGTTCCGTACTATGTTGTTTCGTCCTAAAATCCCGTTTGCCCGCAGTCGTTCCGTACTAAGTTGTTTCGTCCTCAATCCCGTTTGCCCTGACTCGTTCCGTACTAAGGTGTTTCGCCCTAAATCCTGTTTGCCCTGAGTCGTTCCGTACTAAGTTGCTTCGTCCTAAATCCCGTTTGCCGTGACTCGTTCCGTACTAAGTTGTTTCGTCCTAAATTATGTTTGCCCTGATTCGTTCCGTACTAAGTTGTTTCCTCCTAAATCCCGTTTGCCCTGAGTCGTTCCGTACTTAGTTGTTTCGTCCTAAATCCTGTTTGCCCTTAGTCGTTCCGTACTAAGTTGTTTCGTCTTAAATCCCGTTTGCCCTGAGTCGTTCCGCACTAAGTTGATTCGTCCTAAATCCTGTTTGCCCTCGGTCGTTCCGTACTAAGTTGTTTCGTCCTGCATCCCGTTTGCCCTGAGTCGTACCGTACTAAGTTGTTTCGTCCTAAATCTCGTTTTCCCTGATTCGTTCCGTACTAAGTTGTTTCGGCCTAAAATCCCGTTTGCCCTCAGTCGTTCCGTACTAAATTGTTTCGTCCCAAATCCCGTTTGCTCTGATTCGTTCCGTACTAAGTTGTTTCGTCCTAATTCCCGTTTGCCCTGAGTCGTTCCGTACTAAATTGTTTCGTCCTGAATCCCGTTTGCCCTGAGTCGGTCCGTACTAAATTGTTTCGTCCTAAATCCCGTTTGCCCTGAGTCGTTCCGCACTAAGTTGATTCGTCCTAAATCCTGTTTGCCCTGAGTCCTTCCGTACTAAGTTGTTTCGTCCTAAAGCCCGTTTGCCATATTGAATATAAATGAATGCAATTTTGGACTTTTTTGGTATTTCTGCTAAATCCCGTTTGCCCTCAGTCGTTCCGTACTAAATTGTTTCGTCCTGAATCCCGTTTGCCCTCAGTCGTTCCGTACTAAGATGTTTCGTCCTAAATCCCGTTTGCCCTGAGTCGGTCCGTACTAAATTGTTTCGTCCTAAATCCCGTTTGCTCTGATTCGTTCCGTACTAAGTTGTTTCGTCCTGCATCCCGTTTGCCCTGAGTCGTACCGTACTAAGTTGTTTCGTCCTAAATCTCGTTTTCCCTGATTCGTTCCGTAGTACCTAAATCCTGTTTGCCCTTATTCGTTCCGTTCGAAGTTGTTTCGTCCTAGATCCCGTTTGCCCTGAGTCGTTCCGTACTAAATTGTTTCGTCCTAAATCCTGTTTGCCCTTAGTCGTTCCGTACTAAGTTGTTTCGTCCTAAATTATGTTTGCCCTGATTCGTTCCGTACTAAGTTGTTTCATCCTAAATCCCGTTTGCCCTGAGTCGTTCCGTACTAAGTTGTTTCGTCCTAAATTATGTTTGCCCTGATTCGTTCCGTACTAAGTTGTTTCCTCCTAAATCCCGTTTGCCCTGAGTCGTTCCGTACTAAATTGTTTCGTCCTTAATCCCGTTTGCCCTGACTCGTTCCGTACTTAGTTGTTTCGCCCTAAATCCTGTTTGCCCTGAGTCGTTCCGTACTAAGTTGTTTCGTCCTAAATCCCGTTTGCCCTGTGTCGTTCCGTACTAAATTGTTTCGTCCTTAATCCCGTTTGCCCTGACTCGTTCCGTACTTAGTTGATTCGCCCTAAATCCTGTTTGCCCTGAGTCGTTCCGTACTAAGTTGTTTCGTCCTAAATCCGATTTGCCCTGAGTCGTTCCGTATTAAGTTGTTTCGTCCTAAATCCCGTTTGCCATATTGAATATAAATGAATGCAATTTTGGACTTTTTTGGTATTTCTGGAAAGAGTTATTTTTTCATATTTGTAATTTACAATGTTTGACCAATTTGTCGGTATATAAAAGTAAATGGTTTGCTAAAAGTGATTAAAATCATAACTGTCTGCATAAAGAAGGTTTTTGTCATTTTATTGGACTTTGAACAGAAAGCGCCCCCAGTGGAGTTTACTTATAAAATGCATAAAAACTGGAAAAATATGCGGTAAAAGTTCATAGAAAGGGAAATACTTCACTTCCAAAAAACTGTGTATTATACATTGAATACCTGAAGGATGATTTCCTTTTTGCCAGTCCCCATTTTTCTTTTTGTTTGAAAATCACGTTAGCACTGAATTTGGCGGGAAAATGATAGTGGGCTTTCCTATCTTGAATGTGTAAGAAATAATATGTCATATGTAGCTTTATATATATATATATATATATATATATATATATATATTATGTTATACAAAGGTAAGGCAAAGTGTTGCAAGGCAATCCATCGTCCCCCCCGGATATTGATTTCTATATCTATCAAATAGTACACTTATGTCAGGAAGCATAGGTCACAATGAGGTCATAGCGACCTAATTATTGCACTCCGCCCCAAAGATGTCCTTATGTACACAATATCTGGTTACCCAAGGTAAAACAGTATAGAAGATATGACACGGACATTTTGTTTTCAAGTCAAGTCATGGTCAAGTCATACGTCACAGTGACCTAATTCTTGCACTCTTAACTCCGTCATCCCAATATGTCCTTGTACATAAAAACTTGTTACTCCAGGTGAAATAGCATAAAAGATTTGACACAGACAAACATTTTCAACAATAAAGGTCAAAGGTCAAGTCATAGGTCACAGTTACTTTATTTTTTCACTCTGCACTCCGCCAACCCAAGATGTCGCTATACATCAAATATGATTACTCTAGGTTTCAGACGGTAAAATGGTAAAATTTTGATTAATTACGTTTTTTGAATTGTAAAGAGATTTTACAAGAAAATAAATTTGGTTTTTCATCTATATCTAATATATTTTTTTGTACAAATATTTTTTTTACTATTAACCATGAAAATTGGAGAACAAACATTTGAATTTCACGGCAATATTGAATATAAATTAACGCAATTTTCAATTTTTTGTATTTCTGGAAGGAGTCATTTTTTCATATTTGTAATCTACAATGTTTGACCAATTTGTCGGTATATAAAAGTAAATGGTTTGCAAAAAGTGATTAAAATCATAACTGTCTGCATATAGAAGGTTTTTGTCATTTGGCATAGGTCATAGTGCTAATTCTTGCACTCTTAACTCCGCCATCCCAAAATGTCCTTGTACAAAAAAACAAACATTTTCAACAATAAAGGTCAAAGGTCAAGTCATAGGTCACAGCTACTTCATTTTTGCACTCTGCACTCCGTCACCCCAAGATATCGCTTTACATCAAATATGGTTACTCTAGGTGAAATGGTATAGAAGATACGTCCCGGACAAACTTTTACAAAAGTTAAAGTCAAAGGTAAAAGCATAGGTCACAGTGAGTGAATTCATAGTGATCTAAATCTTGCACTCTTCACATCGTTAACCCAAAATGTCCTTGTACACCAAAGCTGGTTACTCCAGGTGAAATATAAGTACAAACTTATAGCCCCCCCCCCCCTCCCCCCGGGAACCGGTGGGGGACTTATAAAGTCAACGTTGTACACAGCTTTCATCCGCTGTTCCAGAGTTTTGCTACCGTTTGGTTCCGACAAGTAATAATTGGTCACAAAATGTGCGCTTTGGCACAGAAATTGTTAAAAATTAATAAAGACTACAAACGAAACATTCAATGATACTGTATTCTGTTTAGAAGTTTGTATTTTTATTTTACTTTAAGCAATTTTGATATTGGTACACTGGGGCAACATTTAACCTTCTAAGGTCTTGAATACCACGATTTAACGACCGCCAGGGACGACCGTGTTTTACGGATACTCTTTGAGTGAGACTGGCTTCTTTTACCAATGGTCATTACTATGATAAAGGTTCTTAATTTAGTTTTGACATATCATTGACTGTTGGTAAGGCAATTGAGTAAGATGCTGTTTTCATATGAGTATTGCATTTTTTAGCCCATGGTAATGACAGGCAGACAGTGGGGCGACGTCGATTGCGCTCACTTTCGCTCTCTACACCCCTGGCATACGTCATAGCCAAATCGAAGGCTCAGTGTACACGGTCTTCTGGATAAGACGAGAAGGCTAGTTCGATCCGTTGATGTACATCAAAAGAATTTCGCGGTCGCGTAACGGTAAAATTGACAGGCTTTTAAGTCGGGCGCCCTCCTCTGTTATCTTCAAAAGACAAGGATCAGCCTAGTGATTGTTCAGGTTTTTATTACATCACACCAATCAAATAGCTAGCCGCGTGTCTTCAATTTTGCTATGACATAGAGAGCGAAAGTAAGCAAAACACCTGGATATCGAGGAGGCTACGTTCGTGATGGTGACTAATTTGGTAGCGTCCTGTATTTAGTGATGGTTGTCGGAAAATGAATTTTGACCGACGTTGGTCATCGAAAAGAAGTATTTAAACATGCCGTTATCCCCTGTTTTTCCAACAAGGCAATGCAAGCCCACATACCATCACGCCAGCAGGACTTTTTTTGTAGCAAAACAATGTCTGAAGTCTCAGGATGAAATAAAAAAAAACACACCATTTTTTGTATGTTTTGGGCAACAATTTCGACACTACTGAAGTCAACCTTGTAATTTACATTAACTCAATGAAACGGCCATGCAAAAACCGAACAGCGTTTGCCACAAAACGTCATCATACACCAAACACTGTCTATACGGGGGTACATCAGCACAGTGATGCAGGCTTAAAGAGGATACAACCACTACAAGATTTTTTCCATTATATAACCACCCTATAATGTATTACCCTAAACGCACGCATACATGTATTATTAGAGTCTCACCTTCCAATTATATTAACGGGTTTTACGGTATATATCATCACGGGGGTAATCCCGATACTCGCTATTTCGCTTACGTCAGAGACATACTCACTGTTTGGATAACGTCGGAGCAAAAAGTTAGATTTGCGCCAAATAAGGCTAACGGCAGGGCAAAATGCTCCCATGATGGAAGAACGTGAGAAGCATTTATGCGCTTTCTTGTACAAATACTGAAAATTTACCATTGTTACTCAGTCAATATGCTTTAAGTATGTCTTAAGCTGCTATATCAATATTTATTTTTTTAGATTGAATTGGTTTTGACAGAACAATCATATATATATCCGGACACCACTTTACAAACAGCTTTGTGGAGATTTGAATGTAATAAATATTTAATGACATTACTTTTTACACAACACATGTGTTGGCCAATGACCCATCAACAAAACAACATTGAATAGTCTGAACTAAACACAAGTGTTAGTTAAATTTTTATCAAAATATGCAGTTGGTATGCATGCTGATACGGATTACGACCCTGTATGATGCGGATTACGTTCATTTACAAAGTATTGAGACTTCCCAAAAGTTAGATTTTTTCGTCTGGGTTTTAATACCACACTCATTACAAACTTGGCCTAATTTGGGGTAGATGTGTATCAGTTATATAGACCCAACATTTTTATAATTATATAATCTAGACAGGTGCTATCGGAATAAATAATTATCAGACAATTATATAAACTTACAATCTTATTCATATCACTTATATTTCATTCACCACACACACTGCAGCTCGCACATGAACGGTGTGACTATCAAAAACAAAATCATATGACTAAACAAATGATGTATGTTTCCAATGGAAAATTCTGTTGTCAAATGAAAACAATTATTCTGTCTCGGAATTACTTTAGTTCAACTAATGAGTTATGATTTATTTATAATTTATAAATCAATAACTAAAAGCATTGCAAAGAAATCCACAGTCTCCCACCAGTAATGATGTCTTTATTCACTGAGCGGTACACTTATTTAAGTATATAGGTAACTGATATACTTTCTGTACTCCCTCCCAATTGCAAAACATACTGGCAAACCAAATCGTGTTTGCCCAGATAAACATGTTTTGCTGATATCGTCATAGTAGTTAAGGAAGAGTTGTCAGGACAAAGATTTCAAACAAAGTGCCATAACTCATTAAAAAGGGTCAAATGAAAAATATGCACGACATCAGGGGGTAATTACCATACATGTAAAGAATTCGGAACAGCAGTTTAGGAGTCATAACTCCATAAAAAAGGGTTGGAAAAAAATACCTATATACCCATCAGAAGGTAGTTATCATATCTGAAAACTTCAGCTGAAATTGGCCCCATAGTGTTGGAGGAGTTGTCTGGACAAATATTGTTCAACAAAGGGCCATTACTCCGTAAAAAGGGTCTGATTGGACAAATAATACCTGGATGCACAACATCAGGTGGTAGTTATCTATCTGAATCCTTTGAAATTGGCCGAGAAGATAAGTAGAAAATGTCAGGACAAGGATTTTTCAAAAAAAGGGTCATAACTCCATAAAAGAAGGGTGGGGAAACAACATGCCTGGATGCTCAACATCAGGGGATAGTTATCATATCTGTAAAGTTTCGTTGAAATTGGGCCAGCAGTTTTGGCGAAGTTGTCATAGCAAGCATTTTTCAACAAAGGACAATGACTCCGTAAATAATAAGTGAGAATGAAAAAATAATACCTGGATGCACAATATCAGATGGTAGTTATCTGATCTGTAAACTTTATTTGAAATTAGCTCCGTAGTTTTGAAGGAGTTGTCCGTGCAAAGATTTTTCAACAAAGGGCTATACTTTTGTAAAAATGCTCAAAATAAAATTTAAAAAATACATGGATGCACAACTTCAGGTGGTAGTTATCATATCTGTAAAGTTTCGTTTAAATCGATCCATAACATTAAAAAGAGTTGTCCGGACAAAAAGTTCCAGGATTTGTTCACCAAAGGGCCATAACTTCGTCATAAAGGGTCATAATAAAACAATGGTACCTTAATGCACAACGTCAGGTGGTAGTTATCATATCTGGAAAGTTTCGTTGAAATTAGCCCATTGCTTTAGAAGGAGTTGTCTCGTAAAAACTTTTTCCATGGACAGACAGACGGACAGACATGCTGATTCCAGTTTACCCCCTAACTTTGTTGCGGGGTTATAATAAGATGTCTAATTTGCTTACTAAAAGTGAATTACAATTACATGACTGATATGGTGAGGGTATATAAAAGAGTAACATAAATTCATTTTCAAAGCTACTTTGTCTCTCAGAGTTATTAATTTCTTAACATTGGCATGCTTTTTCCAAATAAGGGGAGGGCGCCAGTGCTTGTTATGGCTCAACATTATCCAAACTATAAGTGTGCTGGTCAACATGTAGCACCACCACAACTATTGTGCCAGGTTTTTTTTTACATATGACAAGATACATAGCTCACCTGAAGAGACGGAGATATAAAATAGTGATACAAAATTCTCGCTTGATAATGGATTTAATACAACGTAATTCGTATCAACATAGAACGTAGTCCAAATAGCGAGTATTACTCTGACGTAAGCGAAATAGCGAGTATCGGGATTGCTCCCGTGAACTTGTGATGTAATAAAGATGTTAGACATTGCAACATATATTATTTTCCTTAAGAGACAGATACGTATCCTTCATACACTTAATATACTGTGAAATCAGATATTTGCGTCGGCCCAAACACCATTTCGTGGGTACCATGAATTTGTTTACCAAGAATATCTACTGAAAGGAGAAATGTGAAACTTGTAGTTTCTTCATGAACCTATGAATTTGTGAATGATGATTACCCACGAAATCATCGAAATTCGATTCCCCGAGGAAATTAATGATATCATAATGTGACCATTGATATTTAACATAGAAAATACTTATAATTCCCCTTATTCACACTGGGATTTCAACCAGATTCTCGAATTAAAGTCATTGAATTATCATAGGTGAAATTTAAACAATGCTGTTGACCGTTAAATTCAACATAAACCAAAACGTTTTGGATAGAAAATCATAGCTAAAATCGGAGTTGGTTTCAATAATAAAAAATGTACGTAAATTATGGACAATATTAATGTAAAAAGATATAATAAATACTGATATTAATCTTTTATAATTATCCTAACTTACTCATTTTAAATACGCCATTGCAATAGTAACCCTTATATTTTAAAGACCTGCTCTACGTTTTAAATATACAGATATGTTGTCGCCCGTATCTGCTAAGAGGATGAAGTATTTTTATGAATGCTAGCGGTTGTAATAGGATTTGTTTTAATTCCATGTTAATAATGGCAGTTGGAGTAATGATTATTGTCTAGTTGTTTAAATTCGGGGGGCTTACATTTCGCTCGATCAGAACTCGTTTGCGGTAATGAAAGTGCACGTCTCATAAAGTAGTTTGGTAGAACATCGCACTCACGAAGTTAGTTTCTGTATATGAATGATGAAATATATTGTACAGGTGATTATGAAAATAAACAAAAATGCGATATTGAATTGTTGTTTTATCTCTATTATTAGGATAAAAGAGTAAAAATATATTTTCTTTTGTGTTTGTAGATACATATTAATGGATATTATAATGCATTGTATTAATAATTAATATTCTCTGGGTACTTTATTTCTCGTCATCTTTGGTGACCGTGAATATAGTGAAGTAAAAAAAACACGCGAATATTGCCAACCATACAGTATTCAGTATCGCCTTATTCCATTTCAATGTTTAAAATGCGTCATTATTCTTCCATTCTACACAGCTAACTGTCCAGCTGATCGTGGCTACACTTACAGCGCCACCCTTGACTGGTGTAACAAGTTATTTACAGGACTAACAAAGAACGTTCAATCTGCGAGTAGCTAATGTAAACAAAATGGCGCACGTCTGCTCAGGCAGCTACACATGACTGTCTTTCTAAGAAAGTTTTACTAAAGATGCAGCTACACATGACTGACTTTCTAAGTAAGTTTTACTAAAGAGGCAGCTACACATGACTGACTTTCTAAGTAAGTTTTACTCATCTATAAGAGTCATATTGGAATTAATAACAACAAGATTTTTCTGTTATAATTCGTTCGTCAAAGTATTGCATAACCATACTGATGTGAACTCCTATTTAATTCTACCCCACCCACTCATTATATTTATTCGAGTATAAACTTAATCAATTCAAATGATAACACTATCCGTTGATGGTGGGATCATAACGTGCTACTCTTTTATTTATTTCAATCCACATCTGTATAAAAGGAACGAATGTTTTTTGGTTTTTTTATCTTTTCAGCTTCCCATGGAGTAAAAAATCCATATACATTGCGGTTCGTTCTTAGAACAAGGATTCTGACTCCATTTATGAGGACGGTACACCTTTATCTTACTTCAACTGGGCTACAAAACAACCCTATCAGCAAACAAGCATCAGTATGGTGTTTTATGGCTCTAGTTATTTATGGAGTTGTAGACACAGGACAGTATCTCTCGATTTTATGTGTGAAATATAAAAAAAAAAAAAATGTTTTCAAAATACAATGTAAACCGTTCGATCGTCATATCGATACCAAAATAAACATGTTAAATAAAAAAAAATTTGAATCATAAAATCACCATCATGTTAAATGAACATTAAAACTAAAGTTAATCTAGCTTTAGGTATATCTTTAATAAAGAGAGAATGATGTCAAATTCTTGTTATGAAAATCTGGGGTTTATATTATCATTCTAAATGTAAAAAAATCTGTCCTACTTCGTGCCAAACTCTTAAGGTAATTGGATTGTGTCACCATTTCTCAGTTGAATTTTTTAAATTTTGTAGTTATATTGCTTTGAAGTTAAGAACATTTTCTGCCACAAAAAAAATTAGGTAGTCAGAATTTTAAGGATTTAAATAAAAATTTATGTAAAAAGGAGTGAATTTTGGAGAGAAAAAAATGAAAGGCACAATTGTTCGAAAATAATGTCAATAAAAATAATACTGCCATAGATTAATATTGCATTAATGTATATCAATTTAATAAATGCTGAAATTGTGTCAAATAAATTGTCTATAAATGATTAAAAATTGACATTTTATAATAAAACCATATACACATAGTAATTGCATGTAAGAGTTATCTGTCTTGGAAAACTTTACAGTAGTCAAATAGGTAGCCGGTTTCCTGAAGTACAGAAAAATGGACACATGTGACTCATTGATAAAAAAAACCTGAATTAATGCCTGGATTGTTTTGAAATACTTAAATATTGAGAGAACACACTGTTCTGTCAATAATACACATACAATATTTATCAGTTTAATATTAAACATTAGAAAATGCGGAAATTGTGATACTGTCTCCCTACATTGGATTTTCAACTAGAGATGTAGTTCCTATTTCCGTTTATGAATACACTCCTATGACCTTAAGAATTCCACCGTCGTAGCCATACATGCAGTTATCTCCCCTATATTTCGGGTTAGTTATCTCCCCTATATATTTCGGGCTAGTTATCTCCCCTTTATTTCGGGTTAGTTGTCCCCCCTATATATTTCGGGCTAGTTATCTCCCATATATATTTCGGACTAGTTATCTCCCCTTTATTTCGGGTAAGGTACTGTATACGAAGCAAGGAAGTATGGGATAGTTTTTCGATAATTTTATCTGTGGTCTGTTTTGTATAATCTGACATATATGTTAGTTACAGATTGTAAATAGATTTATATTGTGTTGATTGTAGATATTTTATATATTAAAATATTGCATTATTTATGCGACACATGTTTTATTTTTATTTTTGAATGTGTTTTATAGCTATCGTTACATATTTATTATCGCTATTCGACATCGTGTATCCTATATTACCATTACATCTAAGGTGCTTTAGAACACAAATAGCAACAATTCATACCACAAATTAGGAATCCCTATTCCAGTGTAATGTGTTTTTCCTATATTCAGTTACCTTACTTTAATTTGATTTGCGAAACAGTTCATGTTGAATTTTCTTTAAGACCAACTCAATTTATCTCCCCATAAAACCGACCAAAGCAAAATTCAATCCTTTTATTAATAGAATAGCAAATACAGACTGATGTTCAGTATATACACTACAAGTTAGAGGTGCGATTCTTCTGAAACGTATTGAACCGGATGATAAACGGATATGGTGCGTGCTGGCCGGATATGTCGCGTGCCTGATGGATATGGTGCGTGCCGGCCGGATATGTCGCGTGCCTCACGGATATGGCGAAATCCGAGCGGTTTGATTTGGTTTGGTTATATTTTGTATAACATCCTATTAACATCTAAGGTCATTTAAGGACGTGCCTCCGTGTGTGTTGTGTAAGCGTGCAAGTGTGCATAAATGCCGGAGACAGGGTATGTTACTGTTTGCCTCCTTGTGATGCCACCTTTCAGTTGATGCCATTGCCTTAAATACTGAACGTTAAGCGAGGAATTATAACAACTATCATGTTTAAGGACTTCTGTATGTTACCAATACTCAGAACAGATATATGTGGTCACCCAAGTTACAGCAAACCGTTGGGACTAAATAATCCACCTTGTATCTTGAACATGAACGTGACCTTATTCAAATAATGAGATTATCAAGGTCACCTTGCTTTTCAAATGTATATGGACACTGAGACACAAAAATACTTGCGTTACATTTTGTATTTTACTTGGTAGAATAGATATAATTCAACATGTGTTAGTATAATATGATGGAATATGCAATTCGAGATTCGAAATTGTTGGAACAATAATCAATTCAGGTCGCAAGCGGTCTGTTTTGAGTGAAAGCCAATTACAAAAATGGAATTAATTCTTTTTTTCTCTAAATAGTTGCATGTTCGTTTCATTATTAATATGATAGACAGAACCAATACGATAGTAAATATGCAGCATTGGCTTTAAAAAAATGATATTAACATTATTTTTTCTTTTCGCAATCAAATATCAAAACTTCTATAAACAAAGATGAACAAAATACCTCGAGTGCCTTTTTAATCTGCTATGAATACACGTTCCATAAATATAAGATAAGTACACATCTCGGTTGCATAGCGACGTTTTGTCATGCAATATGATTGACAAGTTGAACACACACTAATATCCGTGGCGTTATTTCGGCTCTTTATCTTGCAAATTAAATATCCTCCCAAGATGGTTTGGTTTGGTTTGGTTTGATTTAGTATTGTTTAACGTCCTATCAACAGCTATGGTCATTTAAGGACGGCCTCCTCTGTGTGCAAGATGCGTGCGTGTAGTGTATGCGTTTGTGTTTTGTTTTTTATGCTGCGATATGTTTGTGTTTGTCTCCTTGTGATAGCGCGGAACTGATGCCGACTTTATAGTGCTACCATCACTGAAACATACTGCCGAAGACACCCAGAAGGATACCCACCGGTCACATTATAATGACAACGGGCGAACCAGTCGTCCCACTCCTAAATTCCTGAGCGTTACGCAGGAGTAGAAACTACCATTTGTACAGACTCTGGTATGTCTCGACAGAACCCAGAGCCTTCCTAACAGGGGCGAACGCTCAACTAAAGGCCAAAAGTGAGACATTTTCAAGGGAGACATTAGGAAGAAGAAAGTTGTTTAAAAAGAAGAGAAAAGATAAGATCCCAAATTGTGTCGCCTATTACGATCATGCAATGGGGGTAGCAGGTACAATTCTTACGCTCCACCTGCAGGGAGCCCTCCCAAGATAATCATTATCTACATTTTTTTAAAACGTCATTTAAGATATTCATTAGAAATGTTAACAGGGTATCATTTCCCTTTTCGTACTGTATATTGTTGTAGGGTTCATTAGAAAATCAGCTGACGTCATTACAACTACTAACGAGTTATCTTGTATTGACGAACCATCGACAGGTGACATTCTATGTTTTTAAGCAATGACTTATTAATCTGATAATATACAAAACAGTCTACGGGACCATATGACATGACTATGACAAAGGTGAAACACAAGCGTATATTTTCACAATAATTTTTAATCCTGAATTTTTTAAAAAAAAACCTCAAGGACAGAGGTAATTATTATAAAAGAGTCCATAAATCGATGATATGGTCCTCGTTGAGTTCCTTGAACTTTAATACTCACAGACAGTCCTTGGTAGCAGTGTTGCAGTACTTAATGTCATAATAAATCAATAACAAGACACAAGTGATCAAGACAGTGTATCTTCTGTTAGAGGATCTTAATATTATAAATTACCGAATGACGCTGATTTCAGGACATTAAGCACACAGTGAAATAATATGTTTAATATTAAAAACAATGTGTGTGTAAACTGCAGTCAGTTTTCACATGTTCACTAACTTAATGGTTTCTTATTTTTCTTAGGATTATATTCTAGTCCAAGAATACTTAGTCGAGTGGTTTGAAGCGCCTTCAAAACCCGACAGGTGCCAATTTTGAGTACGTGAACCAATTTAGACGTATTACTGTCTTTGCAAGGAGTAGCTCGCGTCTGTAACACAACCGACATAAGAATTTATGTTTAAATCGCTTCCTAGCTAACGACACAACATGTTTCCGTGAGAGTTCATCTCGGTAGCTCCTATATTTGCCACTTTAACAGTCAGTCGTGTCTTTCCTGTACTTTGGAATTATGGTTTTTCTGTGTTGCCTGACCTGTGATTGCTGGTTTACAGATCAAGGACTCCGACCGCCTCCTTCCTGTCTGAATCGGATGATATTCTTGTCCTGAATGAGTTTCCGTTATTTTCAGCTGTTCACCTAACGAACACCGAATCTCCTTTTACTCTTTCCGATGTATGATTCATCGCTGTTCCGACATGCATCCAATTCTGTACACGCAATCTACGACGATTTCTGTTGCGTTTTAGGACATTACTTGGCGTCTTGTTAAGGCTCTTGGCTTCCATACCTAAGCCATGGGCATAATAAAACTATCTGCTTGCATACATTTGTTATTCACCTGGACTGTCAATTTCTTCTTCTTCCACTTACATTGAAACTGAGAATGTATTCTTTTGAGTGCCAATCCTGGATGTAAACATGTTTTCATTGTCCGAAGCATACGATTCTGCTCTTGCATTTTTCATGTTTTACTTTCGGATAACATCATGTCCTGTATTTCCTTACCTTTTTTTTTGGTCGAAGAATATATGTTCTAGAGATTTTTAAGAACTTGATTAAAGATTCTTTGATCATCGTTAAAAACAAATGACAAAAATAACAAAATTCAAAATTCGATCTTCATACACCTTTTGTCTCGCTCTAAACCGAGAGACATTTGTTTGTACTTCAATTCATGATACATGCGTATTTAATATCTGTAAGTTCATAGAACAGCTTCGCTTTGCTACATTACTACATTTAGTGATGAAAAATGTTTGTTTTTCCATAATTTTGTAATTTTATGTAGAAGGAGTATATACTTAATTAACAAGTGTCACGGTGCTATCCTAATGTAATCTGTATTAAAATGAATGCAAATGACAGCACGACGAGTAATCTTCAGTTGACATAGATATTGTATCCTTCGCCTCAAAATCTAGACAGTGAACAGGGCCGTGTTCTTTTTGATATACCTATATATCCGGATCCTGACAAAAATAAGACTTGAAAATCCGGCAAATATCGCTTAATTCATTTATTGTGTGTGTGTGCGTGTGCGCGCGCGCGTGCGTCCTGTTCGCGGTTTCATCAATCTAGTGGTTAACGCGGAAATTGTAATTATAATCCGTCACAATATGTCAGGAATGGAATCAAGCTTTATGTTATGCTTTAGGTCCCTGTAGGGTTTGTTCTGCATATATATCCGGATCCTGACAACAAAGAGACGACTGGGAAGTCGGGCAATAAAAACGATAAATACATTTCCTTTTTATGTGCATGCGCGCGTCCTGTTAGCGGTATATTTTAGATCTAATTTCGCCAGGAAGCACAATTTGTTCTATTTCTTAATATAGCATATCATTCATAGCAAATATTTCGATTTTCTTTTGCAAACAACCCTGGTGTTACATGTAGAAATATGTGAAATTATTGTTTTAAACATATTCCGCTCTTAGGTCGTAAATAGCAGGAGATGTGTGAAGCTGATTAAGCAGAACTGTGTCTTAAGGGCATTATGTCACTCTTGTTAATTATTTCCCCGTAAAACGGATATAGGTTGTATTAGCTTAACATATGAATAACGTTAAACGACATCCAATTTTTAATCTGTAACTAAAACAAATATTTTGACGTAATACACTTGGACAGGTAATTCCATAACAAACTGTGTGTGTTTTTGGTGTCTATATATAGATGACACAATATCAGTAGTGATGATATAACATATAAGTCTACAACCTGCACAGCAGTAGAAAATTACATTTCTTTAGTGTGATGCTCGTTTAAAACATTGTCACATCGGATTCTTTATGTTATTACCGAATTAACTGACATGGCTACCCATACCACGTGTTGTCCGGATTGCAGTAGGTAAGTGCATTGTAATATTTGACAATATATGGGCTGACAAATTTCATTTAGGCCTGATAATACTAACTCGTTCCTAAGATGTTTTTCAAATCATTAGTTGCAACATCATTGCGTCTTAATCCCTTACTTTACCGCATCGTTCTGAATTAAGTGAACTTCTTAAAATATATCTAAACACAATGAAACCAATAAATCACAATAAAAAAATAAATGAAAATTTTATTTTATATCTATTATTTTCTTTTGATGATTAGAGTATACCAGAAGATTTTGAAGATTTCTCCTGCAGTTTTAATTAGAGCTACTATTAGTCGCAATCAACAGGAGCTCGTTGATTTGACGATTGGCGAAAATCGTAACACATATGAAGAGCATAAAATAAGCTTTGGGATAACATCATGGGATGTATTGCCTTACCTTTTTTGTTAAAGAATCTATGTTCAAGATATATTTAAGAACATGAAACTAAATACTTTGATCATCGTTAAAAATAACTTTTAAAAAAACGAACAGAAAAAAAAAGAAAAAAAAATATACGCGCTTGCGATTCGGTGTACTTACACCTTTTGTCTCGCTCTAAATCGAGAGCCGTATTCTATATATGTTATTTTAATTTAACTTCAAAGATATAGATTAGAGTGTAACATAAGGTGTTGAAGATTTCTCCTACAGCTTTTATTAGGGCTTTAGTTAGTTAGAATCAACAGATGCTTGTTGAGATGACGACTGGTTAAAGTTAACCTTCCCTTAATTTTGGATATAACTGTAGCGCATTCCGTTGACCGATTAGCTCTTTCAGATAGAGCAATAGTAAAACACTTGTAATTTCCTAATTCGATTCCTGGGCCCGTATTTATGAATCCGTTCTCATGATCAAACATGGATTTAGTGCTCAAATCTACCGTCTTTTAATTCACTTAAATCATATTAAATTAGCAAAAGTCCAATAGAAACATTGTAAACAGTACTAGTACAGTCATAATCTTCAAATCATTTTTCAAATCATTGGCAAAATATTAATTCATTATTAATTGATAACAATTTAAATCACATAGTTAACACAAACAAAAAAATCTCCACTAAAACACTAATATGGCTCACGATTAGGTAGAAGCACCGAAAACATTTCTCATTACCTGCTAGAGTGTACATTATACACTGACAACTACACATTGAAACCCTTCAGTATCATTTAGCTGTCAAATTAGTATTATATGGCGATGAATCGTTATCTTTAGAAGAAAGTAAAATAACTGTTTTCGCTGATTACAAGTCAAAGCTAATGAAGGTTGCAGATTACATATCTGACTAGTCATCGAAAAGTTTCACATGAACATGTACATTGTTTATACTTACTAACCGGACATCAGCGTTTAGAAATAATGGTTGTTCTCTTTGGTGACGATAAGTGGACCTTTCATTCTCAAGGCTTATAATCATTTCATAGAGCAAAGCTGTAGACTGTAACCAATAATAATAGTAAGGACATTCTCACTGAACCATCCAATACGTTTGGAAAATTAGAACTCGTCGAATATCATGAATACTTCCTTTCAGTATTCTTTTATTATCAAACAACCCTGCGAATGAGAATGGATAATTAAAATTGAGAAACATCTTTGTTTTCGCTCTGATGATGCTTTTATTCACATTTTTAAACTTTTTTTGTCTGTTTCAAACGTTTAAAGCTTTTATTCCAGTTCTGATCAAGAGGCACAGCATAACAAGAAGAAATCGCCACCCAGAAGATGGTTTGTGTTGATATCAGGCTATTTCGTCATGTTTCTCAGCATTGGGTTCCCTTTCCATATATTTATCCTCAACCCCGAGTTCATTCGTACTTTTGAGAGCAATAAGGCAGAAACGGCTCTTATACAATCGATCACAACCGGGATGCTTCGTATAGCAGGTAAGATACTTAGATGTATAGCAGAAATGGGATGATACGACAACCAGTAAAACAGGTCCCAGAGGTCCAGGATTTAAACCCGGATTCGATCCCAGTCTGCCCGTTACATTTAAAATTACTTTCATGTTGCATCTTGTGCCTAACTTAGTATACTCCGGAGGGTGGAATAAGGTCTCGTGTCTTCAGGGTTGAAGACATTGTGGAAGGAGGGATAGGTTTAGCGGAACCTGACTGGGTATAACGTCGGTAACCAGGTAGTTCAGTTGGTAAGAACGACGTTCTAGAGTTCGGAGGATCTGGCCTTTGTATTTTTCTTTTCTTTACCCGTTTCAACGGAGAAATTCAACGATAATGTACAGTTAACCACTGATAACTGATTTCAATCGTTTCAACGTAATAATAATTTCAAGCGTATGAAATTGATATTTCAGAATAAATCACATAAAACATATGTCCGTATCGCACTGTGGAATACGTAGCAAACCTCGTTCTATGTGTCATGTATTTGATGCTGGAGCTTGTGATTTTTGGATTTTGCCGACACAGCATGGATTTATGCGGAATTGTTTAGATATATACTTTCACTCGACAAACGTCGTGCAAAACTATTTAGATACTGCTCACTTGCTTACATTTTCAATACGGGTGAGAGGGTTGACTTTCTGGAAACATACGTGGTTTAAAAATTGGGGCAATAATGTTCACATCTCCCAATAATTTATAATTAAAAATCAAAGAAAGGTGTCATTACATCACCGACATGGTGGAATATACAATCATGTACCGTACAACGCACCAAAAATACCGAGATACATCGTTCACACACAGTCCGCACATCGTCCACACATAGTGCGCACAACTGTGCGATTTAACAATCGTTCGCCCCGTTGTGCTCTTTTCTCCGCACAGCTGTGCGATTCGATACAATCTGTTGATCAATATTACGGATGCAATGATGTACACTGTATATATTACTGTAATTTCTCATCACAATAATTAAGATTATGTACAATTTTACAATGTGTGTTACACAGTTTTACAGTGACCGTTAGACTGTCAAGAATGGGTTTAGCTTCTAGGTAACAGAACAGGTAAATTACAATTTGATGAGTCACCAGAGTTTTATCTGGCCTGTCCCTCCCACATAGAGCTGATATGCGATACCGTATGACCGTTATTAAAACACAACTGGATGTTAAGTATTTGTTATTTGCATTCGTTTTGGTCTATAGCTCCCCTTCACCTGGTCTTCACACCTTGGCGAGTTACGTAAGTGCCCCGGGCGGGGAATAACTACGGTCTAGGTACAGGTACAAAGTGGCTATGTTTACCTGTATTGCCGAGACTGTGTTGTAATTTTACATGTGTCGAGTTAGGTTGTTTATAAAACACCAAAAACACCGTTTCTAAATTTAAGAAAATATAGAGAGAAAGATAAGCTTATCGATGTAGCTAGCATAATTATAGACACATACTAAATAATCAAGTTTATGTGTTTGAACACATGCACGACAGCGTATATATTGTTAAGGCATTCCTCAATTTACACCAACCACGATTGTTATCGCTCAACATTCGCCCATCGTCCGCACAAATGTGCCCAAGCAATGATTGCCCAATATTTGTTCGTTCGCACTTCGTGCACACATCGTTCACACATCGTGCGCACACCGCACATCGTGTAACGCTGGCGACCCCACAACTGTACCGCCACCTTCCGCTCAAAGACATTTGCGGTACAACGAGTTTGGCGGTACAACGAGTTGTCCCTGTTAAATGACAGGTGGATGAACGCTTGTTTGTTTTGGGGCACATATCCAATACCAATGAGAACTCAAATATACATGTATATATGCAATTTTTAATATACACACCGTTTTTGAAAGAAAGATTAGTTCGGGAATATTGATTTAGATCTGGTATTACGATCAGTGACTCACATAGAAGGCATACACTTTACGAGTGAGTACCGCGGCGAGAATGCCAGTTAGGGTTAGATTTTCCAGGTTTATTTATTATCGGTAAGTAATGTCTGCATAGCGGTGACAATTTTCGCATTTCTCCACTGCAAATGCCATCATTTCTGTACGTCAGACTCTGTAGTCATGTGTAAGTGTTAAAAACCGTCTCAATATGGTGTTTTCTGCCGCACAACCCAGGCGGATATCGTCAAGAGTCCATCTCGTTATGATTTTTTCACATCAAGAATGTCATCGTCCGATAATACCTGAGTGGGTTGCAAGCATCTGATCATTTCAATAAACTGTCTCATAGTCAAACGTAAATCGGGATCGAGATCAAGTCCGTTTGCACTTGTTGTAACACGGCGATCGCTCAAATACGCATCCGAACCTTTGACTTTTATTTTGTCAGTGATAGCCAGATGCGGTATGTCACAGTCACGTGGTAAGATGATATAGCATTTGCACGATGAGTCCAACGGCGATGACCCGTCGGTCTCATCAAATCAATTTCGATTTGTTGATCCGAATATCATATGACCGACAGGTAATATGGTAAATTGTATTCAGATGTAAACTTAATTAATAAATTGATTAGACACACAAATAATACGTAATTACAACATCTAAAACTGATCCCCAGGGCTGAGTTAACCGTGAAATCAACGATATAGGTAAATTTCTTTGATGAAGCGTGGCGGCCGGTGTTGTAGGGGGCTAACAAAGGGGTATTTGAACGGCGGTACCCGAGTTTGGCGGTATCAGTTATCAGTTTAATAATGAACATATTTGGTAACAGTTTTTTCAAGATTCTTTCGTCGATACATTAAATCATATATTTTCAGACGTAAGTCTGTACCGAAGGTTTAACAAAAATGTTTTAAATACTTGCTTTGATTTTATCCATACAGGAACTTTCTGTTGGAAGGCTGTGGCTAGATACGGACCTCGAATGACTGGGATAGCTGGTAGTCTTTTGGTGACACTCGGTCTGGTCTTCTCTTTCTTTGCCCAAAGTATCCCTCATCTCATCGTGACGCTCGGCCTAGTTTCAGGTATGACAGAAAAACTATTATCACAGACATAAACTATTGTGGATTATACAGAGACGATGCAGAAGTGTTGGAAACATGATTCAAGAAAGCAAATTTGTCCAGAGTAAATTATGTTTTAATATATTTCACTCAAACATATGCTGAATGTTTATATTCTACCATTTGAAAAAAGGAATATCATGTTGTTTCGTATTTCATTCAGTGTCGATAAGGTCACGTGACCTTCATAACTCAATAAATAAAGCTTAGTTCCTTCTTTTTGCACTTGGAAACATTTGTCACTTGATGCCTCTTTTTCCTTTTCACAAACAAACGTGCCAATTGTGCACCTCTACATTTGTATTGCAGCCGATGGCATAGTTTCTGAACGTTGCAGTAATGTGTCCTGTCCTGCAAGTTAAGATGGATGTGTGTGAAAAAAATAGATATATACATATGACCGCGTGTCCCCTCGCATGACTAAGTTAATTCGTTGTTTACAATGGAATATAGAGGAGGCTTTTGAAAAGCATTGCACGTGAGTTGTTTATTTAAAAATTAGGCATCCCTGTCCCACTGCAATGTGTTTTCCCTTATACAGTAACCTCCCCATAACCTCCGTTTGGATATAACTGTAGCACTGTTGGACAAGGACACATCCATTGTCAAGATGGTTAAAGCATCGGTTAAAGCATTAATAAAACAACCTGAATCCCGGTCTTTTCCTATGAATGTTTACACTCAGAACACTTGTTGGTTAAGAATTGGTTTATTTCATATTTTTGTCATTTCTCATGAAGTCCAACAAGGTATGGTTTTCCTTTTTCAGAAATGATTTTACAAAGCTATTGTCATGCTGGAAAAAAACAGTTTCCAATACTAGTTATATTCAATATTTTCAATATTTTTTATGTCAATTTATACATTGTTATCAACCAATGGAAAGAGTCGTGGAAAACTTCAAATCCGATTGTTTATGATAAAGAAACATTATGGAAGAATTGGTTTTCGTTTGGATCAGGTTATGAGGTGATATGAGTACGAGTAAATCTAAAAGACATCGAAGCTGTGTATCAAAACCAAAACCAATATTCACATTTAGACTATTGTTTAACAAATTGGCAAGCTGGTTGCTTTCACTAACTTGGTTACAAAACAAAACACGAAATAATACGTCGATTCAATTTTTAAATTATATAAGTCAAAAGACATTCCAAACAAGAATAATAAATATTTTGTATGTTCAAGAATTTGGGAATTTATAGTGGTAGATTCAAGGGACTCTGGTACTTGGTATGCATAAACATACCAGGGACAATATTTCAGACTACTACGAGCATTTGCTCAAGAGTTGGTAATAGAACAATGCAATATCACTCAAAAGAGTTGCCCAATCAGGAGGGGAAATTATGATGATTTTAACATGTTCGGTAGTATTTATACTAACTTCAAATGTTTTATATACTAATTATGGCTTCAATTTCAACAGGAATTGGTTTCTCTGCGACTTTTATCTCCGCAGTAACAAGCGTCGGAGAATACTTTGAGGGGAAATCTAAACTTATGGCGCTGTCGTTTCTCACTTTTGGATCAGGATGCGGTGGGATATCAATTCCCTTCCTCCTACACTTTCTCATTGAAGAGTTCGGTTGGAGAGGATGTTTACTAGTCATAGGAGGACTTATGGCAAACATGACGTGTTTCTTTGCAGTATGCAAACCACTCTCGATCGGCCTCCAACAAACTACTAAAGCGAATAGATTAAAGAAAGTAGACTCTGAAACAAAACCTACAGAGCAGGGTTTTACGAAATCATTAAGATCACTGGTCACTAATAAAGTTTACATAGCACACGTCGTTGCCATGTGCTTTACACAACCGATTATAAATTCTTCATTAATTTTCATAATTGATTTCCTGACGACGAAAGGTTTTGACTCGGAAACAGCAATATTAATGTATTTATATTTACAAATAGGAAGCACTTTATGTGGAGTCGTACCAGGCTTGTGTAAAAAGTACATTCCTCACACCAGCGTCCTTATTATCCCTGCGTGTTTCACAATAATCGGATCGACGGCGACTGCGTTGCTTCTTCATGCAGAGACATATACACAGTATGTTGTCCTCCTGGTCTGTTTGGGGATAACGTTAGGTGTTAGCGTCACCACGGTCTCCGTGACAACAATGAAGATCTTGGGACCCCATGACTACTTGGCAGGATTGGGAGTATTAATGACGATGATAGGCATCAGTGGAAGCATTTCAGGACCAGTTGCAGGTGAGTTCCTCCAGAGGCGTCGCTTCTCTGTAATCTTCAAAGGAATCTTCGTCAGCCTTGTGATTAGTCATTTTTTACTTGAGATCATTCAAATAGCAAGCCGCGTACCTTCAATTTTGCTATGACACATCGAGGATGGACCTGTAACTATATTGCTGTTATTGCCTAGGTTTTACTTTATTTACGTTAGCTCTCCTGTTACGAGTATTTTACGGTGTTTTGGGGTGGATATTTTTGGCGTGCCTTTACTTTGATTTGACCTAGAATTATATTGCTGTTGTCGTCAATGAAGAAGAAGACGCTTTTCCTTCCAGAACAACTGGTCTTATTCTCCTTGTACATTTTCAAGAGCCTCCATGTTAATCTTTTTATTGTTCATATACTACCGGAAAAAAGAAACTGTGCATGCCTAAAATGTGTTATAAAAATAAATGTGTATGACGTAGAACAACAAGGTTTTCGGGGACAATTTATTTGTTATTTATCAACAGTTGCATTTCATTTTCCACGTTATGGAATCAAGAAGTTCCGCTCAGGAGTGACGTAAACACAGCAGGGTCAATACTAAGTTCACAAAGTTAATAACTCTTATGTCTACCGTTCGCCTGAATGCAAGCCTTGCAACGTCGACGCATGGAGCCCATCAGACGGTTCAAGAATGCTTGTGGGATGGCATTCCTGATCTGTAACAACGATGCAGGCAAATCAGCGAACGTCACCGGTTGATTGGGTAATGCCCGTAATCTGCGCTTCATTTCATCCCAGACGCGTTCAATGGGCGACAGATCGGGGAATACAGCAGGCCAGGGCAACACGTCAACGTTCTGCTGGGCAAGAAAGTCCATAGCGACACGAGCTGTGTGTGGTCTGGCGGTGTCCTGCTGTAGCGTAATGCTGCCCTTGCACGAATGGAACGACGTGGGTCCCGAGGATCCCGTCACGGTAACGTAGAGCGTTCAAATTCCCGTTAACAACTACCAGAGACATTCACCCGTTGGCTGTGGTGCCGCCCCAAATCATAACGATGCCTCCGTCGAAAGAACGTCGTTGTACCACACACGCGTCACGGAAACGTTCTCCAACGCGAAGATACACTCTGGAACGACCGTCACTACTATCCAGGTGGACTCGCGACTCGTCCGTAAACAAAATGCCTGCCCGATCCCGTCGAGTACATTGCAGATGCCTTCTGCACCAGTCTAGACGTGCTGCACGATGGCGTGACAGAAGAACTTGGCGTATTGCAGGACGTCGCGGACGGATAGCTCTTTCACGAAGTCGGTTCCGTACAGTTCTCGGGCTTATTTTTGGTAGCAACCCAGGGATTGTCCTTGCAGTCAAACTTGCTGTTTGGAAGCGATTTCTCAAATGGACAAGCTGAATATGGTTGTCCTGTTGACATGACGTCACACGTGGACGTCCCGCTCGAGGTCGATCGCCGACGTTACCAAACTGTTGATGTCGTCTCCACAAATACCGGATTGTGTTTCAATGGACATGAAAACGTGTAGAGACAACGGCTTGGCCCATACCAGCTTGAAGCATACCAATAATCCGGAGGCGGTCATTTTCATTGAGCCTCGGCATAGCATTAATCACAAATTAAAAAGTTATAATGCTGTTTTTACTGTTCACTTGTCTCAACAGAGTGACCCAACAGTTGAAAAATAAACTTTCATTGTCGAATGGGATGGCTGGACGAGAAAAACGTGCAAACTGGTCAAAGCCTATCGAGAGCAAACTGCACGGGGAAAACTGTCCATGACACACGGATAGTGTGTATGTGTCATACGCGGTCATGTGTGTGAATTTTCGTGTATATACAGTTGGTAATATATAACAATTCTCCGCATGCACAGTTTCTTTTTCCGGTAGTATATTTAGCCCTAGTTTTGTCAATTTTGAGTTTGAATTACGTTATTATCTTGTATTTAGGATTTGTTTACGCTTTGCCTTGATTTTGTATATTCATGTTTTGCTGTCAGTAAAGATTGTGTACGTTTTCGAAGAACTATTTTTCAATATGTATTTTCTATATTATAGGATATTTTGTTGATCTGACGGGATCCTACACGAAGCCATTTTACGGTATGTCCGCTTGTCTCGGCTTGGCGGGCGGCCTGTTCGTGTTAGCTGCGGTACTAAAACGGAAGTCAAATAACAACCAATCTGACCACGTTTCGGATATTACTGTTGTTGAAGGAGACGACAATCCTACGTTTTCCATATAAAGAGAGAACATTTTGGATTATTTCTTATCTAAAGAAGTAGATATACCATCTTATGTGTGGCAATCGACGTTATATGGCGAAGTTATATTTTAACACAGCTAGAAGTTTTATCAAAAATGAACAATAACCTGAATTTCAATCAAAAATGAATAATAACAGTAATACAAAAAATACTTATAATATGCTTTAAAATATGCCTATATTTTCGAAATTTCGTAAAATGAAGCGATTTAACGCATATCCCTTCTTTTAAACAGCTAACTAGACAAATCGCGATCCCAAGTGTTTGGCCCCAAGCATCGTCGATGAGTCCAAGAAGACGAAACAGCTGAATATGCAGTGTTAATCATTTTTGTCATAATGTGTTTATTTCCCAATTTTAAAGACAAAATCATCTGTGTGTTTTACATTCAACTTATAGGGTAAAACAAGCAGTTTCAACAGAGCAAGCATGCATTACACTCTAGAAAAGAATGTGTCTGAATTATGATAACCCCTTGAGGGGTTCAGTGATAAGTGTTCACGGGTTGAGGCACCAAAGCGTGACGACATTCACCAAGGGAAGCATTCATATTTCCAAGACATAAATATGGTATGCAATAAAATGTGAAAGTGAAGGATATGTTGATATGACAATCTCATTTTATTTTTTGCAGTACCCTAAGTACTGATAAACTCTGCAAACACGCGTTGGTCGGCTTGTTTTATAACGGGCGACCATTTCTGTAACTGTACTCTGATTTGTAGAATATGAACTGTGTCTTTCCGAAAGAGATAAAGAGTTGCATTATATAATCCAAGAGATGCTTTAGTATATTATCTCATTCACGCCTGAAACGTTGTTATAAACTATTCTAATAGTTGAATTGGAGGAGCTCAAATGTGTCTTCAGGGGTAAATGAGTTAAGACCTTTATAAGCAGTAATGATTATTAGGTTTCCATAAGATTACTGATGTTATTTCAGCTAACCAAATTAAGGTAAAAGCAATACTCAATACTTCCGCAATGTTATTGTGAAAAGATCACTTTGTTTTTTGAATTATGATTGCTAAGGTATCCAGGTCCAATTTTCATATTTTAGAGAAATTTATTAGAAAATAGGTCAATTTTATCGACCCTTTCATAATTTCCTCATAGACGCTATAGAGTAAATTCTTGATCAACCCTTATATTATGGGATTTTGTGTAATAATTTGTCTTTAGAATAAATATTGTTTGCTCAATGAATTTGCTGAATGAGCCCAAGAAAAAAACTAAAAAAAACTTGACAGAAAAAGAATGAATACTAGTATTCACATTCCCTTAATTTATGCAAATTATCAACTGGTTGCCATGTCAGGCATTTGAAAGGAAACGCAAATAAGTAATATGTATGAAGGATTATCCAAAGTTTAAGACACATTGATTTGAACCTAATTTGAATTTTGAGGAATTTTTGGGTCAAAAAAAGAAAACCAACCATACATGTGAATACCTTTAAATAAAATGTTCTCCAATTGGCCCTACCCATCTTGTACCCAAGAGGTTATGTATCCAAACAAGAGGTCCAGAGGGCCTGTATCAACCAACTGAATATTTAAGCAGTCATAGCAAAACATTTTTATTAAATATTATATTGCACTACAAATATTTCCCTCGCAAACTTTGTCGGCTCCATCTGAATATTTTTCCGTGACCTTGTCAGTAGGTCAATGTCATTTTCCTTCTCAAGCTTTGTTAGCTCTATCCCAAGAGGCTACCAACCAAATCTTATGAATCCATTCCTTTTGGTTCTTAAGAACAAACCCTTTGAAATGTTGTTGACCTCTGTGACCTTTAAAGTAGGCTTAGGTCGTTTTCATTTGCAAACCTTGGTGACCTCTATCCCAGGAAGCCACCTGACCTTCGGGCAGGCGAGTCAAAAAAACAAATGGCATGGAATTGTATTATTCTCAAGATCAATGGCTACAATCAATTTATGTTAAAAATACTCCATAAACATGACAGAATGAGATGTTAACGTTATTTCCCTTTACAACGAAACTACAGTCCCATATATAGGTCCATCGGAGATGGTATTAACAAGTTACTTTTTTTTTCTCTCAGACCATTAGACATATGAATAAGAAAAGCCCTGCCTTTTATGAGTCTCCTTCACAGTTATTTTTTAATTCCTTTAAAATATTCTCATTTCAGACCCGAAATTATAAAGTTCAATCCTACCGTTTCTATAACGTGAGTCCCACGTCATTGTCCTTGCCAAATTGTAGTTGTCAAATGAGTTTGGGGAAGTTGAACATATGAAAATTGCAATAGATGCCAAACATCAACAATGAAAGGTTACATTAGCCAGCCAAAGGTTCAAGTTCCATAAAAAGCAAAACAAACTAACTCACTTGTCTATTAAAAGACCATTTATTTACTTTTAAAACATGTATTTCCATACACAAACGCTTGCACCGTTTTCAATAATCTGTTACCATCTAACAGGACATAATATCTCCCGAATACAGACTTGACAACTGTAAAAATAAAACATTCATTCATTACATTTAGTAATAAATACCAAGATCCCCTAAATTTTTGCTTACTCCAAACTTTTCAAACAAAACAAAAAAGCATTTAAATAACAAACACCAGTGATAGGGACAACAAATGAACGATTCTAAGGAAGACAATTCTGAACCAGTAAAATACTTCAAAAATTTAAAGTGACTGGAAAAAATTACTTGTTTATTCAATATAAAACAAATCAACTGGTCATATTTATTATCCACAAGAATAAATATACCGAAATAATTATAATTTACTAGTAAATTCAGATAAGATTTATTATTAGAATATTAATAGCAGTACGTTCCTATTTTAAAATCAATCAGAGAAGCAGAAAAGTTAAACGAGCTTTTGCAAACATTTCATTTAATTCCCTTACTGAACATACCAACTTAAAAAATCACTGCACCACGTAGATTTCAACCTCAGAGCTGGTCTTTCCACTGAGAGATCTCCTTACACATGTATCACTACATAGATACAAACCTCAGAGCTGGTCTTTCCAATGAGAGATCTCCTTACACATGTATCACCACATAGATTTCAACCTCAGAGCTGGTCTTTCCACTGAGTGATCTCCTTACACATGTATCACCACATAGATTTCAACCTCAGAGCTGGTCTTTCCACTGAGAGATCTCCTTACACATGTATCACCACATAGATTTCAACCTCAGAGCTGGTCTTTCCACTGAGTGATCTCCTTACACATGTATCACCACATAGATTTCAACCTCAGAGCTGGTCTTTCCACTGAGAGATCTCCTTACACATGTATCACCACATAGATTTCAACCTCAGAGCTGGTCTTTCCACTGAGAGATCTCCTTACACATGTATCACCACATAGATTTCAACCTCAGAGCTGGTCTTTCCACTGAGAGATCTCCTTACACATGTATCACCACATAGATTTCAACCTCAGAGCTGGTCTTTCCACTGAGAGATCTCCTTACACATGTATCACCACATAGATTTCAACCTCAGAGCTGGTCTTTCCACTGAGAGATCTCCTTACACATGTATCACCACATAGATTTCAACCTCAGAGCTGGTCTTTCCACTGAGAGATCTCCTTACACATGTATCACCACATAGATTTCAACCTCAGAGCTGGTCTTTCCACTGAGAGATCTCCTTACACATGTATCACCACATAGATTTCAACCTCAGAGCTGGTCTTTCCACTGAGAGATCTCCTTACACATGTATCACCACATAGATTTCAACCTCAGAGCTGGTCTTTCCACTGAGAGATCTCCTTACACATGTATCACCACATAGATTTCAACCTCAGAGCTGGTCTTTCCACTTAGAGATCTCCTTACACATGTATCACCACATAGATTTCAACCTCAGAGCTGGTCTTTCCACTGAGAGATCTCCTTATATATGTATCAAAAACAAGAAGATAAAAACAGGAAAAAATATTTTTTCTAAAAGTATTACTTCCCTTTAAAGTGTATTCATTTTTCATTTTTATACTGTGCATTAACACAATTTCTGGTTTGCAAAATTGGTTAAGTGTCGAAGGATTGACAAACGATAGGTTTTGAATTTAACCTCTGGAAACTCTGTTTTACATTTTTTGTTTATTTTCATTAATGCGATGTAGTTTACAATTACTAAAATGTCGAACTATAATTCTGTAAAATACATCACAAGATGTGTTTTATATGTATTTAATCCATAGTAAAATAGCATGAAACTAACTTTTCATAATATTTTCAAAGGTTATATAATGTATTCACTCTCTAAAGTGAGGTAAGCGTGACCTATTCATCTGGAATGCTAAGGCAATTCTGTATATCAAATAATCTAATTAAACGATTTAAAGGGAGATAACTTATTCTGAATTAAATCTTTTTAAGGGAGATAACTACCACAATTTAAAGGTAGCATGTCTCCTTTAACACTTAAAAGGAATATTTTGAAAAAAAATGTAGAGGGGAAAATAAAGCTTNGGGGCACTATTTCCGTTTCATCCTCAGCCACGCTACCCTCAAGTTCTGTTGCCTGATCCGTGGCAGCCTGAGTTCCCTCCTCTCGTTTATCGGTCAGGAAGGGTGCGGAACAATCATCCCCGTCCAAGCTATCAGGACGCTTCTTCAAAAGTCTGAGCCGGTCATGATGAACAATATCAAAATGGTTGGGGGGTTTCTTTACCCGGTAAGTAACAGAGTCAATTGCCTCCACTACCTCGTACCCTTCTTTCCAGCAGGACTGCAACTTTGGCGAGAGACCGACAGTCTTACGCCCAGTGTAGACCAAGACGCGGTCACCAGGCTGATATGACATTGCCTTTGTACGTGTGTCATATTGTTTCTTCTGTCTTCTCAAACTCTCGCCTAAGTGTTGCCGTGCAATCTCATGAGCCTCTTCTATACCAGTTTGTAGCTCCTGGACCCACTGAGTAGTTCCCGAAGGAAATTCCTGAGAAACACTACCCATGGTCAGATGGACAGGAAGCGCTACCTCCCTCCCCAGCATCATACGGTTGGGGGAAAACCCTGTGGACTCATGTTCAGCGGCTCTGTACGCCATGAGTAATAGAGGAAGGCGAAGGTCCCAATCCTTCTGATCCTCGGCGATATACGCTGAGAGCATCCCCTCCATGGTGCGGTTAAATCGCTCTATAAAACCGTTGGACTGGGCGTGATAAGCAGTTGTTCTTGTTTTATGGACACCCAATAACTGGCACATCTCCCTGAAAACTCTGCTCTCAAATTGACGCCCCCTATCAGAGTGGAGGATGCGAGGCACCCCAAACCTTGACACATAAACGTCCACCAGAGCGTGTGCACATGTCACAGCTTCTGCGTTAGGTAGAGCTACCGCCTCCATCCATTTGGTGAAATGGTCCCCTATAACAAGGACATAGATGTTGCCCCGGTCAGTTCTTGGAAACGGTCCAACCAAATCCAGAGCGACCCGTTCTCCTGGGCCCCCAGCAGCGCTATTCTGAAGTGGGGCCCTGGGTTTCTGGCCATATCTTTTGTGCTTGGCACATGACTCGCAGCTTGCACACCACAATCTGACATCTTTCTGAAGTCCAGGCCAATAATACGCCGATCTGATTTTAGCAATGGTCTTGTAGACTCCAAGGTGGCCTCCGGTTGGTTTCTCGTGGCACTCCCGTAATACCTCACTCTTACGTGTCTTGGGCACAACCACCAGGTGACGGTCCAATTTTCCACTGTGAAGGAACCAGCGCCGGCATAGCAGACCATCCTTTAGTTCTAACCTGTCAAGCTGCCCCCAGAGCGTTTTTATAACTGGACTGCACGCAGAAATTTCCTTGTATGCTGGTTTCTTGCCATACCTAACCCAGTCACAAACTTGGTTCAGGTCTGGGTCCTCCTCCTGACTCTGTTGAAGCTTGTGGGTACTGGCCTCAAACTGGACTGCTCGTGCTCTCAGTCGGTCTTTTCCCCGACCGCACTGCTTACATGGAATTCGAGACATCGCGTCGGCATTCTGGTGTTGGCGACCCGGCCGATGTTTGACTTCAAACTTGAAGGTTGACAGAACCTCTAGCCATCTGGCGAGTTGGCCTTCGGGTTCCTTGAAGTTGGTTAACCAAACCAACGATCCATGGTCGGTCCTCAGTAAGAACTTTCTACCTAGGAGGTAGTGCTTTAGCTGCTTGCAGGCATAGACAACTGCCAAGAGCTCTCTGCGGGTGACACAGTATCGCCGTTCAGTCTTACTCAGGGAACGGCTGATGTAGGCAACTACCCGTTCTTTGTCTCCATACTTCTGTGACAGGACGGCTCCGATGCCAGTCCCACTAGCATCGGTATCCAGAATGAAAGGCAGGTCTGGCCGGGGCAGGACAAGTACTGGAGATGTGGTAAGATGGTGCTTTAGTTGGTCAAAAGCAGCCTGGCAATCCTCCGTCCAAACAAACGGCCTATCCTTTTCCGTCAGCTTATGTAATGGCGCAGCCGTGGTAGAGAAATCTTTTACGAACCGCCGATAGTACCCGCAAAGGCCTAAGAAACTCCTGACATCGGTCTGGTTGCTTGGTTCCGGCCACTCGCGAACAGCTTTAATCTTCTCTGAGTCGGTTGCTACTCCCTGTCCAGAGATGACATGGCCCAGAAAACCAACCTCCCTGGCAAACAGGTGGCACTTCTTAGGCTTCAACCTCAGTCCAGCATCGAGAAGTCGTTGGAATACCTCCTCTGTGCGGTCCGCCAGCTGGTCGAACGTGGAACCAAATATGATGATGTCGTCAAGGTACACCAGGCAGATTTCGTACTGCAAACCAGCTAGGACGGACTCCATAAGTCTTTCGAACGTCGCTGGGGCGTTGCACAGGCCAAATGGGAGGACGTTAAACTCAAACAATCCCCGTTTGGTTACAAAGGCCGTCTTCTGCCTATCAGCAGGGTCCATTTCGACTTGCCAGTACCCAGACATGAGGTCTACTGTGGAAAACCAGCTAGCTCCAGCCAGGGAATCGATCGAGTCATCGATCCGGGGTAACGGATATGCATCCGGCTCGGTAACAGCATTAAGTCCTCGATAGTCCACGCAAAACCGAAGCTTCCCATCTTTCTTCCTTACTAAAACTACGCCGGCGCCCCATGGGCTGGTTGATGGCTGGATAACTTTGCGATGCAGCATGGATTCAATTTCCCCATCATACTCGTCTTTGCAATGTAAAGGCACACGCCTAGGAGCGTGCTTGATCGGCCTAGCACTGCCGGTGTGTATTGAGTGTTTGATAAGACCAGTACGTCCCATGTCATTCTCAGTCCTGGCAAACAATCCAGAATATCGCTGCAACAGCTTAATAGCTCTCTGCTTCTGCTGACCATCTAGAGAATGTGAACATTTCTTCCACAGGTCCTTCAGGTGCTCTGGTAGGTTAGCATCTTGGTTAGTTTCATCCTCGGTCTCACACGTCGGAGTAGGAGAGGCCTCCTCAATCCAGCCCAAGTGTGTACCTGCTCGGATGATTCTAGGCGATAGTTCTGGGTTCATTATACGGACCGGGATCATACCGTCTTCGTCAGGGTTGACCAAAGCCCTAGCCATAAGTGAGCCATGTTTTTCTACAAATTCCCTTTTTGGCTCCACTATGTACTCAGTGTCAGTACAGCATCCAGGGGCTGAGGCAGCTGCAGTTACCTCGCTAGCAGGGGGTATGGTCACGCTCTTATCTAAAACTACTCTGAATGCACCAAGCTGGCCAACAGTATGGCACGGCAGGACTTGTCCCCCCGTTTTCAGAGTGTTTCCACTGATATCGAGATGACAATGGTGGTCTCTCAAAAAGTCCAGTCCTAATATTGCGTCTGGGTGGATGTCGGCAACGCAGAATGAATGAGTCCTCTTGGTACCTCCTAGCCGAACTACAAAACGCCCAGTGCCTTGAACTGGCAGCTTGCTCCCGCTTACTGTAGAAAGTGGAATTCCCCCTGGCATTAGGCTTGGTCTTTGGTTCAGGCTGCCGTACAAAGCTGAGCTAAGGATCGAGATTGTGGCACCTGTGTCCAGTAGAAAATTCGCCGATTCTCCATTGACAGATCCTTCTACATAGAGGCCAGCTTCCTTCACCAGGATATTGACCCTTGGGGGGCTGGTATCTGATTGGTCTACCACCTCAACAGCTGGGTCTGTTGAGGACTTAATCTTTGGACAGTCCTTTATCCAATGGTCTAACTCCCCACAATTATAACAGGCACGCTTTTCTCTCTGCCTAGCCTGGCGGTGGCGCTCCTTGCGGCGTTGTTTCATTTGTTGCTTTGCTTTACTTGGACTGGCCTTGTCCATGGTGAACAGAGCAGATCTAAGACGTTCTCTTAATTCATCCTTTGACAGATCTTCGAGCCTTATGTCCTCATTAGCAACATCCGGCTTCTGTGTAGCTCTAGCTTTCCGGTCTGACTGCCCACGGTGCTCTGTACTTTGGAAAGCCTCAATTTCAACTCCTGCCTGGATAGCTTCATCTAATGTGGTAGGTTTACGTTGCCAGATGAGGAAACGAAGGTCGCTGCCGATCAAGGCCTCAAGGAATTGCTCTTTGCCCAGTATCTCTTGTAGACTAACTCCCGCTCCAGGGTACGCCAGGTGAACCAATCGGCGGATGGCCTGGCCCAACTCTTGAAGGGTCTCTCCCTTGCCCCGCACTCTGGCTTTGAGCTGGGCTCGGTATAGATCAACCTGGTTGGGCGGTGCAAACCTCTGCTCCAATGCGTCCCTCAATACTGTGTATGGAACCTGGCTTCCATTCATGGACAGGTTGGCTAAAACTTGTTGTGCTGGTCCCTTAAGGCTTACAGACAGAAACAGACCTCGTTGTCGGTCGTTCCATCCATTCAATTCAGCACATGCTTCAAAATGGACCAGATATTCCCTCCAGGGGCTAGAGCCATCAAATGAGTGCGGCTTATATAGAGTGGATCGACTTAGGAATGGCCCTGGTGTCGTCTTCAATGGAGCCTGTACCTCGTGTCCAGCCTGGCAGGCGGTCACGGATGGCGTACTTGCATGCTTCGGAGTAAGGTGTGATCCTAAACCCGCTGTCGCTACAGTGTTTATCAGGTATTCTGTAGGGATGCTATTTCCTCCCGCGGTGTCCGCTATGGGATTGGGAACCTGGTGTTGACCAGACTTGTGTATGTGTTGCCTACCGAACGAAGCCCTTTCTGATCCATAAAGGTCTGGGGTCTCTGGTATTCTAAACTTGGATGTGTCAGTTGGCGATGATTCCTCCCGGTACAATCGGGACCTAGCATTCCTGGAAGGCTGTAACCCTGGTGTCTGATATAGCACTTGGTCCGTGGTGGGGTTGTATGTTTGACCTGTAAGTGGAACCACGCCAGCTGGATTCGGCTCGGCGCTGCTGCCTACACCATCCAGGTTGTATCTCGCAGCAGGTTCCCCGGAGCTTTCAAATTCTGCTGAAGTAGCTGGCGTGGGAGGTCTGGCTATCATCCCCTCTAACTTACTAAGGCTGGCGTTAATCTGGCCCATCTGGCCTCGAAAGAGCCGTAGTAACTCTCTGGAGGATTCCGTACTCCACTCTGTTTGATCTACACTCGGGTT